>NC_091094.1:1677500-1835000 GCF_024713975.1 Paralichthys olivaceus
TTTTATTTCAGTTTCATTGTTTCTGAAGCAAAGGTCAGAAAATGACTTCATGCATGATTCAAAACTCTCTCCTCCTATAGGACGACAGATACGACCTGAAGCTTCTATATATATAATGAGCTGATTTAGACGAACCAATCACGTGTCAGCGTGTGGTGCAGCTGACGTCATGATGACATCATCACCTTTAAGTAAACAGCGTTGTGAGGTCGTCACTCTGATGCTTTTCATTCATGTTTGAGTTGAAGGTAAATATGTGTTGAACCAATGAAGAAGAGCTTTGGAGACGTTCACTTCCTGTTTCCTGTGTCACCTGGTCAGCGGCTGCATGAAGCAGGTGTGAACGTCTCGTTGTTGCTTCAGGAAAGTTACAGACGGAGTCCAGCTGTTTTCTGACGTCAGTTAAAACACGTTTGAAAACTTGTGGTTAGCGTCGGGGGAAGATGGAGGTCGTGGTGACGCTTCCACATGAAAACACAACGAGCTTCAAGCACATTCATCACCGTGACAACCGGACCTTTCACCTCGTTACCGTCACGCCCGTCTGCCCGACCACGACCTTCATCCTGACTTTAGCTTTAATGTGTGAGATCAGTGAGCAGCAGCAGAAACGTCTTCACCACCTGGTTCTAAAACTCTCACTGGTTCTAACAGAACAGACGCAGAACATGTGACGAGAAGAGGGCGGAGCCACCGCCGTCAACAATCATCTCTATTAAGAGAAGTCCCTTCTGACGAGTCTGGTCGATCTGCAGCAAGAAAAACAACAAGACAGGAAGTTAACGACAGTACGAAGAAATCCACCTGATGATACACACACTGTATATAACTACACACTGTATACAACTACACACTGTATATAACTACACTGTATATAACTACACACACTGTATATAACTACACACACTGTATATAACTACACACACTGTATACAACTACACACACTGTATATAACTACACACACTGTATATAACTACACACACTGTATATAACTACACAATCAGTGCCTGGATATAAAAAGTGTTTATGACCTATACTGCAGCCAGCCACCAGGGGGCGATAGAGATATTTGAACCTGTTCATCTTTATTTCCAGTCGATGATAAAAACCAACAGAAATCTTTGTGTCTCTGTCAAAACTCTAAACATCAGATAAACAATTGTTTGTGTTGTCGTCTGCTCGTCATCATTAAAGTGAAATAATAAGTTAATTAAACTTACCTGAGCTAGATTTTGGTGAAGTTTTCCTTTTATGCATAAAGTAGAGAACAAGACCAATGACACCAACAACAAGAAGAGTCAAAATGGCACCACCAGCAAGACCACCGATCAGTGCAGTGCGAGTATCTGAAAGAGACAGAAGTTAGCGTCACCTCACGTGGAGCAGACTGGACGTCACGACCTTCACACAGAACTCAACGTGCTCCTGTGATGTGAAGTGATGAGCAGATCAAAACACCAGTGGATGAACGTCACCGGGCTCAGTGACGTCAGCGTCCGTCTCACGGTCACGTTCCTCCTGCTGCTCGGCTCAGACGCTGTTAATCATCAACCCTCGTCTAATTCTTCTGTTTCAGCACAAACACTCACCAGAGATCAACGTGGAATCTGTGTCTGATCTCAGGAAAATGTCCCAGATCATTGATTTTGCTGTGAATCAACAGACACAGTCGTGATTTCTGAATTTGAGTTCATCCGTTCAGATTCCACAGAGATTCTCTCGTCAGCTTCTGCTGCTTCAACAATTCCTACAAACATTCAACAGATGCTTCATGTTTCAAACCTGCAGCTACGAGCTGAATGAGAACAGAGACTCTGAAGATGCTCCAGTTTCACACAGGTCACTAACACATTGTTTCTTCCTCTTCTCTCTGTAGATGAAGTTTAGTCTCAGAGACTCAACTGATCCCACTCAGTCTGAGACGTTTGACCCTTTACACACACGTCTTCATCACTTACTGTTGTCATGGACACCGATATTCTAAATGTCACAGAACAAGACATGAGTCTGAATAAGACGCTGCCATGTCGACAATGTTCTCTGATCATCTTCCTCAGAATAAAGTCGAGTTTAGAAGAAGACGTGAAGTATTCTGACTTGAGTCACGTTATCAGACATGTTCACGTCTTCATCACGTTCTAACGTCCTGTTGGAGTTTTCACAGCGTCTTGACATCAACGTACGACAGTGACCAGCTGATGAGGACACGTGACCTGAGTCTTAAGTTCAACAAGATGGAAAAATAAAAAGCTTTTTCAAGATTAAAACTGAAAACACAGAAAATGATCCAAACTGTAGCATCGTATGTTGAACTGTCTCAGGTTGGGGGTTTCAAACTAGCAGAGGAACGTGGGACACGATGGCGTCATCATCAGACTCTGCTCGTTCAAATGTAAAACATATGAATGAATGATTTTATGAGCAACTCATGTAAACACCATGATCTCAATAACGTCTTTTTGTGAATGAGCTCAACGTCTGAATGTTGTCGTCCACGTTAACTTAGTCACTGTTGAGTTTCTGTTCAATATGTGGAAACATTTAGAAAATGAAATGGACGGTTCAAATGTTCTAAATGTTTCAGTGACGGCACGGTGGACCAGCGGTTTGGAACGGTCTCCTCACAGTCCCAAGGTTCTGGGTTCAAACCTGTGAACTGGTCAGCAGTTTGTTCCCCCTGTGTCAGTGGGTTCTCTCTGGTTCCTCCACCTTCCTCCCATTAAGACATGAGGCTGTGTTTTACTGCTGGATCTAAATCACTCGTGGGTTTGAACGGTTGATGGTCGTTTGTCTCTGTATGTCAGCTCTGTGTTTGACTGACAGGTGAGCCACGCCTCTCGCCCAACGACAGCTGGGATTGGCTCCAGCCTGCGACTCTCAAAAGATGAGTGGTGTAGATGATGGATGATGTAGAAGCAGAAATATAAAGAAACTCACCAGGGACGATGACGTATGTCTCAGTGTAAATCTCATGGTGGATCTCCTCCTGTGTGGAGACACAGCGATAGTGGTCGGTCTTGGTCACAGTCGTTTGGAGGATGATGTCGTAGCGGCCTCCTCTTTCAGAGACCTGAGGTTCTTCAGCAGGAACAAGGTTTTTATCACCGTCCTGCCAATAAATATTAGGTTTTGGAAAAACGCCTTGAACCTCACACTGCAGCTGAACTCCATCTCCTGTTTCCCCAAGTGTCGTGACGTACGGCTTTGTAGCTGCTCCTGTGAACATAAAGAATAACTTATCAAGTCAAACATCTAATAAAGACCTGGATCTTCTTGTTCAGCTGTTCTGTTTGTCCATGTGGACGACAGAGTGTTAAAGAGGAAAGAAAACAGATGAAGCATCAGTTACAGATCTCTGCTCTGACAGGACATGATTTGTAGAAACACTTTGGTTTTTATCAAATGTTTGGTTGTCAACATTATTTATGAACCGTTGTTTGTCACATTAGTCTCTGAAGAACTGAAGGACACTTGAATGTTGTGGTGCTATAGACGTCTTCTTGAAAACCAACATGAATGAACACGTTTTCATTCAGCTGTTCTCTGTGTGTTAATGTGGATTCAAGTGTGTTTGAGAGGAAAGAAAACCAAGAGAGAGAAATAAAAGAATAAAGCATCAGGTGCAGATCTGTGCTGTGACAGAACATGATGCGTCACATCAAACACTTTACAAAGGTTCTGTGAAGATTTCCGACAGTAAAGTGACTCATATCCAGACAGAAGCACAGACACAGTACAGATGTTGGAAAAACCTGGAATTTCTCAACAGCTTCTTTCTGCTTCAACAATTCTCATTAATATTATGAATAAAATCACATGAAATCTGTTGTAGACACGTGTTAAGATGTGAACAACATTTTCTATTCCTCTCATATGATTCTTGATGTGTTTTAGTTTGTTGTCAGACTTTAACTGAGTCGGTGTCACTTTATTAGGTACACCTGTACAATCTGAACACGCCTCTTCTGTCAGGAAGTCGACTCTCACGACTCCTGGAACGTTCAGTTTCTTTACAGTCACAGCTCCTAAATCCAGTCACATGTTGGATCCCTGAGGTCAGAGTCAGTGATGGTGTTGAACTGGACTGTGTCGTATTCAGAGCTGTTCCTAATATTCTGATCCCTCGTGTCTATAAGCAGGGAGGTTCAATTAAAGAGACAGTTGTTAGTTGAATGTCGTCCAGTACAACATCACATTTAACTGTGACCTCAGTAATAAATCACTGAATTTAAACATTTCTGAAGCTGAACTTTAGAAACTTTGTAGAACTGGTGACAGAGCTGTTGTGTTGACCTGCAGCAGAATGTACAGGTGTACCTAATAAAGTGAGCACTGAGTCTCACGATGACACAATGAAAAAGGTGCTCTTCTTCACCTGCAGTGTTTTCTCTCATCTAAAGGATATTTATGACTTTTCTATGAGGAAAGATTTGAATTTCTAACAGCTGATTCTGTGACATCACCCGTTTGAATCCAGTGATGCAGAAATCTCCACTATAATAACCTTTATTTATAACGCTCTCTGTTAACAGTCACCAGTTCAGCTCTAACTGGTTCAATCCAACAGCTGAGAATCTACGTTGACTTCTTTTATGAGACAGAGGAAGAGTTTGACTGTTGAACAATCTGTTCACGTGTGTCATGTGATCAGCCTCTCACACTCACACATGGTGTTTGTACATATCTCATTCAAAGTCTGGTGGTTGTACGTGTGGAGGAAAAGTGCAGCTTCAGGAGACACAGCTGGAACGTGTTTCAGGACTGAAAGGTTTGTGTTGAGCTCCACTTCTCAATGAGCTCAGTTTCTGTGCTCAAACATTTTCTCTGAAACACGTGGACAAACAGCAGCGACTGAACCGTCAGAGTGTAACTGTGGATCATGAACAGCTCATATCATCATCTTCACAGTCCAGAGACAATGATTCAGGAGCTTCTTGCTCCTAAAAGGTGAATTCAGACTGAAGCTCATTTATTCCTGTGAATGTGACCATCAGTGTTTTTACACTTTGTGTTGATGCAGCACAAACACACAGTTTATCAACTGTACAGATGTGAGCTGCAGCTGGAGGAGCCTATGTGAGATCTCAGTGACCTCATCATTCATCCTCTCATCTCTGTATAATAATGAAGGAGTCAACGTGAGAATAAAACCTTCAGCCTGAAACATTTTCAACCTGTTCAGAGGAGTTTTCATCCAACTTTGAGCCACTTGAACTTTATATTCAACCTAAAACTGTTAAAAAAAATAAGTCATGAACAATTTGAATTATCTGAAAATGAAAATACAACTGACCGTTCATCAGCACAAAGATCTCAGCATGAGTCTGGTGTTTGATCTCCTCCTGTGTGGAGACACAGCGATAGTGGTCGGTCTTGGTCACAGTCGTTTGGAGGATGATGTCATAGCGGCCTCCTCTTTCAGAGACCTGAGGTTCTTCAGCAGGAACAATGTCTCCAGCTCTGTTCTGCCACTGAACCACAGGTTTAGGAGACGCACCTCGAACCTCACACTGCAGCAGAACCCTGTCAGTTGTTTCATCAAGTATTGTGACAGACGGTTTTGAAGCTGCTCCTGTTAATATAGAATAAAAACACATTTTAAAATGAGAATTATTAAAACATTGGCTTTTCTCTTCATCTTCATTTTAAATTAAACATTATTTTAAAAACTTCTGTAAAAATTATTGTTCAAATACATTTTTTTATTTTATTTCATTTAACATGAAAACATTTAATTTCTAGTTTGTGTCAAGAATAATTTTCTGACTCTAATGACAATCAAACAACTTTTCTCTCACATTTTGCGTTGTTACCATATTATGGATAAAATCAAACTAACGTGAAATGTGTTGAAACTGAAAACTGATTCTTCAAGGAACCAAAATTATATCATTATTCTATTGATTCATCTTATTGTGGGACAATAAAAAGGAATCTTAATCTGGAATCAGGATTTAAAACATCATTAAATTCTTGTTGAACAGACAATAAACTGGAGCCATGTTCCTCTGAGTCACATTTTATTTCAGTGTCATTGATTCAAATATTAAAAATGAAACCGTTGATATTAGTGAAGTTCAGATTTGCTCCGGTGACATTTGCCGGAAGCTGCGGATCAGACTCACCTGGGATGTTTGCGTCACTTCTGTCTTTTAAGATAGGATCTAAAGGAGGAGAAGAAAACACCGTGATGTCAGAGTCTCTGTGTGATGTCATCAACCTTACAAAACACGTGAACCTGGAAACTTGTTCATAAAACGATTTTTAACAGCGAAAACTCAAGAGAATAAAACCAGAGTTGAGTTTAAACACGTTTACAGATGAGACTGGTTTGTGTCAGTTCTGGACAAAGAGTCAGGAAACACCTCAGACTGTAAATAAAGATGGACGACACCTCTACGCCTCCTCCTGCTGCTCAAACACGGAGCCAAAATATCTCTGAGCTGCCATCTTGAGTCGGTGACGTGACCTGGAGTCAGTCAAACAGTGCAGGGGGTGAGGGAGGCGGGACTTGATGTGAGACTTGAACCAGTCGCGTCTGTAAATAATCATCGTTTGAAGCGTTTCATGGAAAAACTCACCGACGACGAGCACGATGTTCGATTCTCTGGCTGGTTGAAGAAGTGGAAAAGCACAGGTGTAGGTTCCACTGTCGGTCACCTTGGTGTCTCTGATGACTATGGAGGCGTTTCCCACATCCAGCTGGTCTGGGAAATGAGAGACTCGACCTCTGAACGTCTCGTCTTGACGTGCAGGTTTGATGTCGCCCCTGTCATACATGAACACCTCCTTTTGGTCCTTGTGTCTGTCCTTCCTCCAGTCAAAGAGCTCATGCCTGATGCTGCTGCTGCTGAAGGAACACGGTAACATGACATCATCCCCTTCTTTCACGATGACGGGGTCTGCACCTGGAACACACACACGTGCACATCAGTGAGTTCACATGCACGTGATCAGGTTTCAAAGAAAGTCAGGAAACACATTCACACAATCCCACAATCCTGCTGTTCTGACCACACGCTGTGATCTGTCTTTTGCCCTCATGTGTATTTATGCTGAAACGAGGCCCCCTGGTGGAGAGAACAGAGAGTGTGGCACCAGGAGAGTGGATTTATAGCAACACCAAACTTTGAGTTGGTTCTGAAGACGTTGATCCCTGAAGCTTCCCCACAGAACCTCAGCTGCTCAGTGGAGCCTCACTCGGTCGTCTCCACCTCAGTGTGGGGACCTGATGAGTCGGGTCTGGACCAACAATTTGAATCGATATTCATGTTTAAATCTACCTGATGTTTTACACAGCGCGTGTCTGTGATCAGGAAAAGCATCAGACTCAGGTCCGGACACAAAACACTCAATGAAAAACTCTGTCTCTCTGGTTTCTGCTCATTTGAGTCCAAGTTCTCCAAACACCTGAATACAGGCCAGTTTGTTCTACTGCCCCCTAGTGGCAGAAAGTAATTGAATGAATAAACACTTGAACTCTTCAGTGGAAATGAAGCCAGGTGTTTTCACCTGTAGATAAAATCGACCTGTTACACAACTGTCATTGTTTCACTGATGCCAGTGAATCACACTCAACACACAGGACGTCAGACACCAATAAAATCACTGATCTAAAAATCTAAACGGTTTTCTTCAGAACAAGCAACAACAAAAACATGTTCAGGCAGCAGAGTTTAAATTCCACCAGAGATGAAAGAGAAGAGGAAGTTTGTGGTGAAAGTACAGATACTTCTACACAAACATGGAAGTGAAGACAGTCAAGAAGCAGCAGATAGAAACAAGGAGCAGATGAAGGAAGAGAAGAAAGTGAGGAGAAAGAAGAAGAGAGGTGGTCACATGGTGTGTTGGAAGCTGCCATGTCTTCTCCACAGGAAATAAAGGACATGGATGGTGACTCTCATTGTTTCCATGACACATGAAGTGAGCAGATGTTGGAGGAGAGTTTCCTTCATTTCTCTTCACCTGAGGAAAAGAGCATCCATGGATTTCAGAACATGACCAACACGTATGTAGCAGAGGAGCCGGTTTACATCATCACATGTTGAATCTGGTTTGATCAGAGACACTTGATCCACTTTGAACTGAACCAGCAGGAAAAGTACAAACCACTGAAGTACAGGAACTAAGTACTTGTACTTCATTACTTCACATCTCCGAGATCCACTGACAACAGGATGGAGCTGACGCCCTGCAGCGTGCACGTGCAGGAGCACACACACACACACACACACACACACACACTCATGTACTTTGTACTTTATACTTCAACCATCACAACTAAATGTTGAACAGAACTTAAACCTCATTTAACCATTAAACCAAGTGTTGACCTCAAACTGTCCATTACAGGTGAGGACCAGAGACAATGTCCCCACAGTGATGCTGCTGAACCAAGACACACACACACACACACACACACACACACACACACACACACACTGTCTCTCTCTCTCCGTTTCTTTTCTCACCGGTTTCATCGCTTCCTCTCCACAGACTCATGAAACTCATGAACAGAAGAAGCTTCATCGTTGTTTGAGTCCAGCTGTGACGTGTTGAC
The DNA here is from genome assembly GCF_024713975.1 of Paralichthys olivaceus. Taxonomy (NCBI): domain Eukaryota; kingdom Metazoa; phylum Chordata; class Actinopteri; order Pleuronectiformes; family Paralichthyidae; genus Paralichthys; species Paralichthys olivaceus. The sequence goes on from NC_091094.1 coordinate 1,686,061, forward strand.
CGTGGCTGTGACGTCACTGTGACGCAGCTTCAGTCGCTGCTCTCTCTCTGTCTCTCTCTGTCTCTCTCTCTCCTCTCTGTCTCCCCTGTCTCTCTCTCTGTGTCTCTCTCTCTCTCTCTCTCTCTCTCTCTCTCTCATCTTTAACTCTCTCACTTCCGCAGCTGCAGCAAGACATCACAGCCTTCACAATAAAAGCCTAAACGCCTCGGAGGGATGACTCATGAGAATCTGATGGCGACAAACCTTTATATATATATATATATATATATATATATATATACTTTTATATACATATATACCTTTATATACATACATATATTTATATATATATACACATACACACATACACACCTTTATATACTCATACACACCTTTATTTACATATAAATACCTTAATATTTACATCGTATTTAATTATTTAATCTTCATCCTATTATTTTCTTCACATATTTGTGGGTTTTATATTATTTCATCTTTTTGTATCTGTATATTTATTTAATCTTTTTGAGTATTTCATTTTTTATATTTGTATTAGTATTTTATTATTTAATATTTTTCTCAGTATTCATTATTTCATCTTTTTGTCCTTTTCTTTGTATTTTCTCATTTTTCTGTAGTTTGTCTTCATCTCATGATCTTTTCCTCGTCATATTCTTAGTGTTGTATTCTTTTATCTTTTTAATGTTCTTCTGATGATTCTTTACGACAGCAGATATGACTCACTTCCTGTAATTAGTTTGGTGCTGTGGGGTGAGGTGTGGTTTTTATGGCTTTTATTCTGTAAAGTTGTATAAAAACGTCAGGACCCATAAAGTGTGATTGATTGATAATGACTGATCACATCTGGACATGATGTCTTCACGTGTCTTTATGGACATGTGGGTGTTGATACCAGCAGAGTACACAGGTGTACCTAATAAAGTGGCCACAGACAGAAAAGCTGATGTGCTCCACACATGGTCAGAAAACCAGACTGTGGCTGTGAAGAGAAATGTTAGATTTCAGGCAGCAGGGGGCGCCACATGACTGAGAATGAAACAAACTCCAACCTCCAGAAATGATTTGTACAGAAAACAGATGTGAGACAAAAGAAACTCAGAGACATTGAGACTGATTTCTAATTTTAATTCAAGTTTCATTCCTCTGATAAAGAAAATACAACAGTTGTTGATGATCATGTAAAACAACTAAATGTCTCTTCACTGTTACATTTCACACGTTCACTCGTTCACTGCAGTTCTTCTGTTATTGAACCTCTTTTATTCTGACACAAACATTCACAGTTCTAGTTGTAGAGGACGAGTGTTGCTGGAAAATCAAACATCGGAGAGTTCGACCTAAACACTGAGATCACTTGAGTTTCTTCAAAGTTTGAAGAGAAACATCCAAAACAGTCACAACACACAGTTTGATGTTTTTCCTCTTTTATTCAAAGTGTTGAGCAGAAATAATGAAACAGCCTGAAATCATCAGAATCATCAGGTGACAACATGAAGACAAAGTCCGTGTCAGACAGCGACGGTTCAAACATCACAGGAACAACAGGAAACACTTGTGACTGGAACTGGACCTGACTCAGCACCTTCACCGATCCAAACCAACAAACCACCAGAGAAAGAAAATCACATTTTCACTTGAGCTGCAAAATGTTCCCAGTGACTTGGAGCAGAGCAGCAGGTTTGAGTTCAGTGACGTCTGCTTCAGTCAAAGTTCAGCTGAGAGAAGAATCACAAGCAGAGATCAATGAAAACCCACTTATCAGAAGAACTGGTCCCAGTTCAGCCAGCTCCCTTTTTAACTTGGTCCATTTTCATTCTGCTGCTCGTTACTTTGACGAGTTCACTTTCAGGACTTGTTGTATTTTCCTGCTTTGTCTCTTTATCCATCACAAGTTTTATTTCAGTTTCATTGTTTCTGAAGCAAAGGTCAGAGAATGACTTCATGCATGATTCAAAACTCTCTCCTCCTATTGGACGACAGATACGACCTGAAGCTTCTATATATATATTGAGCTGATTTAGACGAACCAATCACGTGTCATCGTGTGGTGCGGCTGACGTCATGATGACATCATCACCTTTAAGTAAACAGCGTTGTGAGGTCGTCACTCTGATGCTTTTCATTCGTGTTTGAGTTGAAGGTAAATATGTGTTGAACCAATGAAGAAGAGCTTTGGAGACGTTCACTTCCTGTTTCCTGTGTCACCTGGTCAGCGGCTGCATGAAGCAGGTGTGAACGTCTCGTTGTTGCTTCAGGAAAGTTACAGACGGAGTCCAGCTGTTTTCTGACGTCAGTTAAAACACGTTTGAAAACTTGTGGTTAGCGTCGGGGGAAGATGGAGGTCGTGGTGACGCTTCCACATGAAAACACAACGAGCTTCAAGCACGTTCATCACCGTGACAACCGGACCTTTCACCTTGTTACCGTCACGCCCGTCTGCCCGACCACGACCTTCATCCTGACTTTAGCTTTAATGTGTGAGATCAGTGAGCAGCAGCAGAAACGTCTTCACCACCTGGTTCTAAAACTCTCACTGGTTCTAACAGAACAGACGCAGAACATGTGACGAGAAGAGGGCGGAGCCACCGCCGTTAACAAACATCTCTATTAAGAGAAGTCCCTTCTGACGAGTCTGGTCGATCTGCAGCAAGAAAAACAACAAGACAGGAAGTTAACGACAGTACGAAGAAATCCACCTGATGATACACACACTGTATACAACTACACACACTGTATACAACTACACACACTGTATATAACTACACACTGTATATAACTACACAATCAGTGACTGGATATAAAAAGTGTTTATGACCTATACTGCAGCCAGCCACCAGGGGGCGATAGAGATATTTGAACCAGTTCCTCTTTATTTCCAGTCGATGATAAATACCAACAGAAATCTTTGAGTCTCTGTCAAAACTCTAAACATCAGATAAACAATTGTTTGTGTTGTCGTCTGCTCGTCATCATTAAAGTGAAATAATAAGTTAATTAAACTTACCTGAGCTAGATTTTGGTGAAGTGGATTTTTTCCTTTTATGCACAAAGTAAAGAACAACAACAACACCAACAACGACACCAACGAGAAGAGTCAAAACTGCGACACCAACAACAGCAGCAACAGGAAGCGTCCCTCGAGTGTCTGAAAGAGACAGAAGTTAGCGTCACCTCACGTGGAGCAGACTGGACGTCACGACCTTCACACAGAACTCAACGTGCTCCTGTGATGTGAAGTGATGAGCAGATCAAAACACCAGTGGATGAACGTCACCGGGCTCAGTGACGTCAGCGTCCGTCTCACGGTCACGTTCCTCCTGCTGCTCGGCTCAGACGCTGTTAATCATCAACCCTCATCTAATTCTTCTGTTTCAGCACAAACACTCACCAGAGATCAACGTGGAATCTGTGTCTGATCTCAGGAAAATGTCCCAGATCATTGATTTTGCTGTGAATCGACAGACACAGTCGTGATTCCTGAATTTGAGTTCATCCGTTCAGATTCCACAGAGATTCTCTCGTCAGCTTCTGCTGCTTCAACAATTCCTACAAACATTCAACAGATGCTTCATGTTTCAAACCTGCAGCTACGAGCTGAATGAGAACAGAGACTCTGAAGATGCTCCAGTTTCACACAGGTCACTAACACATTGTTTCTTCCTCTTCTCTCTGTAGATGAAGTTTAGTCTCAGAGACTCAACTGATCCCACTCAGTCTGAGACGTTTGACCCTTTACACACACGTCTTCATCACTTACTGTTGTCATGGACACCGATATTCTAAATGTCACGGAACAAGACATGAGTCTGAATAAGACGCTGCCATGTCGACAATGTTCTCTGATCATCTTCCTCAGAATAAAGTCAAGTTTAGAAGAAGACGTGAAGTATTCTGACTTGAGTCACGTTATCAGACATGTTCACGTCTTCATCACGTTCTAACGTCCTGTTGGAGTTTTCACAGCGTCTTGACATCAACGTCCGACAGTGACCAGCTGATGAGGACACGTGACCTGAGTCTTAAGTTCAACAAGATGGAAAAATAAAAAGCTTTTTCAAGATTCAAACTGAAAACACAGAAAATGATCCAAACTGTAGCATCGCATGTTGAACTGTCTCAGGTTGGGGGTTTCAAACTAGCAGAGGAACGTGGGACACGATGGCGTCATCATCAGACTCTGCTCGTTCAAATGTAAAACATATGAATGAATGATTTTATGAGCAACTCATGTAAACACCATGATCTCAATAACGTCTTTTTGTGAATGAGCTCAACGTCTGAATGTTGTCGTCCACGTTAACTTGGTCACTGTTGAGTTTCTGTTCAATGTGTGGAAACATTTAGAAAATGAAATGGACGGTTCAAATGTTCTAAATGTTTCAGTGACGGCACGGTGGCTCAGCGGTTTGGAACTGTCTCCTCACAGTCCCAAGGTTCTGGGTTCAAACCTGTGAACCGGTCAGCAGTTTGTTCCCCCTGTGTCAGTGGGTTCTCTCTGGTTCCTCCACCTTCCTCCCATTAAGACATGAGGCTGTGTTTTACTGCTGGATCTAAATCACTCGTGGGTTTGAACGGTTGATGGTTGTTTGTCTCTGTATGTCAGCTCTGTGTTTGACTGACAGGTGAGCCACGCCTCTCGCCCAACGTCAGCTGGGATTGGCTCCAGCCTGCGACTCTCAAAAGATGAGTGGTGTAGATGATGGATGATGTAGAAGCAGAAATATAAAGAAACTCACCAGGGACGGTTACAAATATCTCAGCATGAGTCTGGTGTTTGATCTCCTCCTGTGTGGAGACACAGCGATAGAGGTCGGTCTTGGTCACAGTCGTTTGGAGGATGATGTCATAGCGGCCTCCTCTTTCAGAGACCTGAGGTTCTCCAGCAGGAACAATGTCTCCAGCTCGGTTCTGCCACTGAACAACAGGTTTAGGAGACGCACCATGAACCTCACAGCTCAGCAGAGCCCTGTCAGTTGTTTCATCAAGTATTGTGACAGATGGTTTTGTAGCTGCTCCTGTGAACATAAAGAATAACTTATCAAGTCAAACATCTAATAAAGACCTGGATCTTCTTGTTCAGCTGTTCTGTTTGTCCATGTGGACGACAGAGTGTTAAAGAGGAAAGAAAACAGATGAAGCATCAGTTACAGATCTCTGCTCTGACAGGACATGATTTGTAGAAACACTTTCATTTTTTATCATATGTTTGGTTGTCAACATTATTTATGAACCGTTGTTTGTCACATTAGTCTCTGAAGAACTGAAGGACACTTGAATGTTGTGGTGCTATAGACGTCTTCTTGAAAACCAACATGAATGAACACGTTTTCATTCAGCTGTTCTCTGTGTGTTAATGTGGATTCAAGTGTGTTTGAGAGGAAAGAAAACCAAGAGAGAGAAATAAAAGAATAAAGCATCAGGTGCAGATCTGTGCTGTGACAGAACATGATGCGTCACATCAAACACTTTACAAAGGTTCTGTGAAGATTTCCAACAGTAAAGTGACTCATATCCAGACAGAAGCACAGACACAGTACAGATGTTGGAAAAACCTGGAATTTCTCAACAGCTTCTTTCTGCTTCAACAATTCTCATTAATATTATGAATAAAATCACATGAAATCTGTTGTAGACACGTGTTAAGATGTGAACAACATTTTCTATTCCTCTCATATGATTCTTGATATGTTTTAGTTTGTTGTCAGACTTTAACTGAGTCGGTGTCACTTTATTAGGTACACCTGTACAATCTGAACACGCCTCTTCTGTCAGGAAGTCGACTCTCACGACTCCTGGAACGTTCAGTTTCTTTACAGTCACAGCTTTTAAATCCAGTCACATGTTTGATCCCTGAGGTCAGAGTCAGTGATGGTGTTGAACTGGACTGTGTCGTATTCAGAGCTGTTCCTAATATTCTGATCCCTCGTGTCTATAAGCAGGGAGGTTCAATTAAAGAGACAGTTGTTAGCTGAATGTCGTCCAGTACAACATCACATTTAACTGTGACCTCAGTAATAAATCACTGAATTTAAACATTTCTGAAGCTGAACTTTAGAAACTTTGTAGAACTGGTGACAGAGCTGTTGTGTTGACCTGCAGCAGAATGTACAGGTGTACCTAATAAAGTGAGCACTGAGTCTCACGATGACACAATGAAAAAGGTGCTCTTCTTCACCTGCAGTGTTTTCTTTCATCTAAAGGATATTTATGACTTTTCTATGAGGAAAGATTTGAATTCCTAACAGCTGATTCTGTGACATCACCCGTTTGAATCCAGTGATGCAGAAATCTCCACTATAATAACCTTTATTTATAAAGCTCTCTGTTAACAGTCACCAGTTCAGCTCTAACTGGTTCAATCCAACAGCTGAGAATCTACGTTGACTTCTTTTATGAGACAGAGGAAGAGTTTGACTGTTGAACAATCTGTTCACGTGTTTCATGTGATCAGCCTCTCACACTCACACATGGTGTTTGTACATATCTCATTCAAAGTCTGGTGGTTGTACGTGTGGAGGAAAAGTGCAGCTTCAGGAGACACAGCTGGAACGTGTTTCAGGACTGAAAGGTTTGTGTTGAGCTCCACTTCTCAATGAGCTCAGTTTCTGTGCTCAAACATTTTCTCTGAAACACGTGGACAAACAGCAGCGACTGAACCGTCAGAGTGTAACTGTGGATCATGAACAGCTCATATCATCATCTTCACAGTCCAGAGACAATGATTCAGGAGCTTCTTGCTCCTAAAAGGTGAATTCAGACTGAAGCTCATTTATTCCTGTGAATGTGACCATCAGTGTTTTTACACTTTGTGTTGATGCAGCACAAACACACAGTTTATCAACTGTACAGATGTGAGCTGCAGCTGGAGGAGCCTATGTGTAATCTCATCATCCATCCTCTCATCTCTGTATAATAATGAAGGAGTCAACGTGAGAATAAAACCTTCAGCTTGAAACATTTTCAACCTGTTCAGAGGAGTTTTCATCCAACTTTGAGCCACTTGAACTTTCTATTCAACCTGAAACTGTTAAAAAAAATAAGTCATGAACAATTTGAATTATCTGAAAATTGAAATACAACTGACCGTTCATCAGCACAAAGATCTCAGCATGAGTCTGGTGTTTGATCTCCTCCTGTGTGGAGACACAGCGATAGAAGTCGGTCTTGGTCACAGTCGTTTGGAGGATGATGTTGTAGCGGCCTCCTCTTTCAGAGACCTGAGGTTCTTCAGCAGGAACAATGTCTCCAGCTCTGTTCTGCCACTGAACCACAGGTTTAGGAGACGCACCATGAACCTCACACCTCAGCAGAACCCTGTCAGTTGTTTCATCAAGTATTGTGACATATGGTTTTGGAGCTGCTCCTGTTAATATAGAATAAAAACACATTTTAAAATGAGAATTATTAAAACATTGGCTTTTCTCTTCATCTTCATTTTAAATTAAACATTATTTTAAAAACTTCTGTAAAAATTATTGTTCAAATACATTTTTTTATTTTATTTCATTTAACATGAAAAATTTTAATTTCTAGTTTGTGTCAAGAATAATTTTCTGACTCTAATGACAATCAAACAACTTTTCTCTCACATTTTGCGTTGTTACCATATTATGGATTAAATCAAACTAACGTGAAATGTGTTGAAACTGAAAACTGATTCTTCAAGGAACCAAAGTTATATCATTATTCTATTGATTCATCTTATTGTGGGACAATAAAAAGGAATCTTAATCTGGAATCAGGATTTAAAACATCATTAAATTCTTGTTGAACAGACAATAAACTGGAGCCATGTTCCTCTGAGTCACATTTTATTTCAGTGTCATTGAATCAAATCTTAAAAATGAAACCGTTGATATTAGTGAAGTTCAGATTTGCTCCGGTGACATTTGCCGGAAGCTGCGGATCAGACTCACCTGGGATGTTTGCGTCACTTCTGTCTTTTAAGATAGGATCTAAAGGAGGAGAAGAAAACACCATGATGTCAGAGTCTCTGTGTGATGTCATCAACCTTACAAAACACGTGAACCTGGAAACTTGTTCATAAAACGATTTTTAACAGCGAAAACTCAAGAGAATAAAACCAGAGTTGAGTTTAAACACGTTTACAGATGAGACTGGTTTGTGTCAGTTCTGGACAAAGAGTCAGGAAACACCTCAGACTGTAAATAAAGATGGACGACACCTCTACGCCTCCTCCTGCTGCTCAAACACGGAGCCCAAATATCTCTGAGCTGCCATCTTGAGTCGGTGACGTCACCTGGAGTCAGTCAAACAGTGCGGGGGGTGAGGGAGGCGGGGCTTGATGTGAGACTTGAACCAGTCGCGTCTGTAAATAATCATCGTTTGAAGCGTTTCATGGAAAAACTCACCGACGACGAGCACGATGTTTGATTCTCTGGCTGGTTGAAGAAGTGGAAAAACACAGGTGTAGGTTCCACTGTCGGTCACCTTGGTGTCTCTGATGACTATGGAGGCGTTTCCCACATCCAGCTGGTCTGGGAAATGAGAGACTCGACCTCTGAACGTCTCGTCCTGACGTGCAGGTTTGATGTCGCCCCTGTCATACATGAACACCTCCTTTTGGTTCTTGTGTCTGTCCTTCCTCCAGTCAAAGAGCTCATGCCTGATGCTGCTGCTGCTGAAGGAACACGGTAACATGACATCATCCCCTTCTTTCACGATGACCGGGTCTGCACCTGGAACACACACACGTGCACATCAGTGAGTTCACATGCACGTGATCAGGTTTCAAAGAAAGTCAGGAAACACATTCACACAATCCCACAATCCTGCTGTTCTGACCACACGCTGTGATCTGTCTTTTGCCCTCATGTGTATTTATGCTGAAACGAGGCCCCCTGGTGGAGAGAACAGAGAGTGTGGAACCAGGAGAGTGGATTTATAGCAACACCAAACTTTGAGTTGGTTTTGAAGACGTTGATCCCTGAAGCTTCCCCACAGAACCTCAGCTGCTCAGTGGAGCCTCACTCGGTCGTCTCCACCTCAGTGTGGGGACCTGATGAGTCGGGTCTGGACCAACAGTTTGAATCGATATTCATGTTTAAATCTACCTGATGTTTTACACAGCGCGTGTCTGTGATCAGGAAAAGCATCAGACTCAGGTCCGGACACAAAACACTCAATGAAAAACTCTGTCTCTCTGGTTTCTGCTCATTTGAGTCCAAGTTCTCCAAACACCTGAATACAGGCCAGTTTGTTCTACTGCCCCCTAGTGGCAGGAAGTAAATTAATGAATAAACACTTGAACTCTTCAGTGGAAATGAAGCCAGGTGTTTTCACCTGTAGATAAAATCGACCTGTTACACAACTGTCATTGTTTCACTGATGCCAGTGACTCACACTCAACACACAGGATGTCAGACACCAATAAAATCACTGATCTAAAAATCTCAACAGTTTTCTTCAGAACAAGCAACAAGAAAAACACGTTCAGGCAGCAGAGTTTAAATTCCACCAGAGATGAAAGAGAAGAGGAAGTTTGTGGTGAAAGTACAGATACTTCTACACAAACATGGAAGTGAAGACAGTCAAGAAGCAGCAGATAGAAACAAGGAGCAGATGAAGGAAGAGAAGAAAGTGAGGAGAAAGAAGAAGAGAGGTGGTCACATGGTGTGTTGGAAGCTGCCATGTCTTCTCCACAGGAAATAAAGGACATGGATGGTGACTCTCATTGTTTCCATGACACATGAAGTGAGCAGATGTTGGAGGAGAGTTTCCTTCATTTCTCTTCACCTGAGGAAAAGAGCATCCATGGATTTCAGAACATGACCAACACGTATGTAGCAGAGGAGCCGGTTTACATCATCACATGTTGAATCTGGTTTGATCAGAGACACTTGATCCACTTTGAACTGAACCAGCAGGAAAAGTACAAACCACTGAAGTACAGGAACTAAGTACTTGTACTTCATTACTTCACATCTCCGTGATCCACTGACAACAGGATGGAGCTGACGCCCTGCAGCGTGCACGAGCAGGAGCACACTCTCTCTCTCTCACACACACTCACTCTTTGTCACACACACACACACACACACTCACACACAAACACACACACACACACACACACACACACACTCACACACACAAACACACACACTCTCTCACTCTCTGTCACACACACACACACACACACCCACACACACACACACACATGCACACACACACACACACACTGTCTCTCTCTCTCCGTTTCTTTTCTCACCGGTTTCATCGCTTCCTCTCCACAGACTCATGAAACTCATGAACAGAAGAAGCTTCATCGTTGTTTGAGTCCAGCTGTGACGTATTGACCGTGGCTGTGACGTCACTGTGACGCAGCTTCAGTCGCTGCTCTCTCTCTGTCTCTCTCTCTGTCTCTGTCTCTCTCTCTCTCTCTCATCTTTAACTCTCTCACTTCCGCAGCTGCAGCATGACATCACAGCCTTCACAATAAAAGCCTAAACGCCTCGGAGGGATGACTCATGAGAATCTGATGGAGACAAACCTTTATATATATATATACCTTTATATGCATACATATATATATATATATATATATACACACACATACACACCTTTATTTACATATAAATACCTTAATATTTACATCGTTTATTATTTAATCTTCATCCTATTATTTTCTTCACATATTTGTGGGTTTTATATTATTTCATCTTTTTGTATCTGTATATTTAATCTAATCTTTTTGTTCATTTTTTATATTCGTATTAGTATTTTATTATTTTAATATTTTTCTCAGTATTCATTATTTCATCTTTTTGTCCTTTTCTTTGTATCTTCTCATTTTTCTGTAGTTTGTCTTCATCTCATGATCTTTTCCTCGTCATATTCTTAGTGTTGTATTCTTTTATCTTTTTAATTCTCTTCTGATGATTCTTTACGACAGCAGATATGACTCACTTCCTGTAATTAGTTTGGTGCTGTGGGGTGAGGTGTGGTTTTTATGGCTTTTATTCTGTAAAGTTGTATAAAAACGTCAGGACCCATAAAGTGTGATTGATTGATAATGACTGATCACATCTGGACATGAAGTCTTCACGTGTCTTTATGGACATGTGAGTGTTGATACCAGCAGAGTACACAGGTGTACCTAATAAAGTGGCCACAGAGAGAAAAGCTGATGTGCTCCACACATGGTCAGAAAACCAGACTGTGGCTGTGAAGAGAAATGTTAGATTTCAGGCAGCCCCCTGCGCCACATGACTGAGAATGAAACAAGCTCCAACCTCCAGAAATGATTTGTACAGAAAACAGATGTGAGACAAAAGAAACTCAGAGACATTGAGACTGAGTTCTAATTTTAATTCAAGTTTCATTCCTCTGATAAAGAAAATACAACAGTTGTTGATGATCATGTAAAACAACTAAATGTCTCTTCACTGTTACATTTCACACGTTCTCTCGTTCACTGCAGTTCTTCTGTTATTGAACCTCTTTTATTCTGACACAAACATTCACAGTTCTAGTTGTAGAGGACGAGTGTTGCTGGAAAATCAAACATCGGAGAGTTCGACCAAAACACTGAGATCACTTGAGTTTCTTCAAAGTTTGAAGAGAAACGTCCAAAACAGTCACAACACACAGTTTGATGTTTTTCCTCTTTTATTCAAAGTGTTGAGCAGAAATAATGAAACAGCCTGAAATCATCAGAATCATCAGGTGACAACATGAAGACAAAGTCCGTGTCAGACAGCGACGGTTCAAACATCACAGGAACAACAGGAAACACTTGTGACTGGAACTGGACCTGACTCAGCACCTTCACCGATCCAAACCAACAAACCACCAGAGAAAGAAAATCACATTTTCACTTGAGCTGCAAAATGTTCCCAGTGACTTGGAGCAGAGCAGCAGGTTTGAGTTCAGTGACGTCTGCTTCAGTCAAAGTTCAGCTGAGAGAAGAATCACAAGCAGAGATCAATGAAAACCCACTTATCAGAAGAACTGGTCCCAGTTCAGCCAGCTCCCTTTTTAACTTGGTCCATTTTCATTCTGCTGCTCGTTACTTTGACGAGTTCACTTTCAGGACTTGTTGTATTTTCCTGCTTTGTCTCTTTATCCATCACAAGTTTTATTTCAGTTTCATTGTTTCTGAAGCAAAGGTCAGAAAATGACTTCATGCATGATTCAAAACTCTCTCCTCCTATTGGACGACAGATACGACCTGAAGCTTCTATATATATATTGAGCTGATTTAGACGAACCAATCACGTGTCATCGTGTGGTGCGGCTGACGTCATGATGACATCATCACCTTTAAGTAAACAGCGTTGTGAGGTCGTCACTCTGATGCTTTTCATTCGTGTTTGAGTTGAAGGTAAATATGTGTTGAACCAATGAAGAAGAGCTTTGGAGACGTTCACTTCCTGTTTCCTGTGTCACCTGGTCAGCGGCTGCATGAAGCAGGTGTGAACGTCTCGTTGTTGCTTCAGGAAAGTTACAGACGGAGTCCAGCTGTTTTCTGACGTCAGTTAAAACACGTTTGAAAACTTGTGGTTAGCGTCGGGGGAAGATGGAGGTCGTGGTGACGCTTCCACATGAAAACACAACGAGCTTCAAGCACGTTCATCACCGTGACAACCGGACCTTTCACCTCGTTACCGTCACGCCCGTCTGCCCGACCACGACCTTCATCCTGACTTTAGCTTTAATGTGTGAGATCAGTGAGCAGCAGCAGAAACGTCTTCACCACCTGGTTCTAAAACTCTCACTGGTTCTAACAGAACAGACGCAGAACATGTGACGAGAAGAGGGCGGAGCCACCGCCGTTAACAAACATCTCTATTAAGAGAAGTCCCTTCTGACGAGTCTGGTCGATCTGCAGCAAGAAAAACAACAAGACAGGAAGTTAACGACAGTACGAAGAAATCCACCTGATGATACACACACTGTATACAACTACACACACTGTATACAACTACACACACTGTATATAACTACACACTGTATATAACTACACAATCAGTGACTGGATATAAAAAGTGTTTATGACCTATACTGCAGCCAGCCACCAGGGGGCGATAGAGATATTTGAACCAGTTCCTCTTTATTTCCAGTCGATGATAAATACCAACAGAAATCTTTGAGTCTCTGTCAAAACTCTAAACATCAGATAAACAATTGTTTGTGTTGTCGTCTGCTCGTCATCATTAAAGTGAAATAATAAGTTAATTAAACTTACCTGAGCTAGATTTTGGTGAAGTGGATTTTTTCCTTTTATGCACAAAGTAAAGAACAACAACAACACCAACAACGACACCAACGAGAAGAGTCAAAACTGCGACACCAACAACAGCAGCAACAGGAAGCGTCCCTCGAGTGTCTGAAAGAGACAGAAGTTAGCGTCACCTCACGTGGAGCAGACTGGACGTCACGACCTTCACACAGAACTCAACGTGCTCCTGTGATGTGAAGTGATGAGCAGATCAAAACACCAGTGGATGAACGTCACCGGGCTCAGTGACGTCAGCGTCCGTCTCACGGTCACGTTCCTCCTGCTGCTCGGCTCAGACGCTGTTAATCATCAACCCTCGTCTAATTCTTCTGTTTCAGCACAAACACTCACCAGAGATCAACGTGGAATCTGTGTCTGATCTCAGGAAAATGTCCCAGATCATTGATTTTGCTGTGAATCGACAGACACAGTCGTGATTTCTGAATTTGAGTTCATCCGTTCAGATTCCACAGAGATTCTCTCGTCAGCTTCTGCTGCTTCAACAATTCCTACAAACATTCAACAGATGCTTCATGTTTCAAACCTGCAGCTACGAGCTGAATGAGAACAGAGACTCTGAAGATGCTCCAGTTTCACACAGGTCACTAACACATTGTTTCTTCCTCTTCTCTCTGTAGATGAAGTTTAGTCTCAGAGACTCAACTGATCCCACTCAGTCTGAGACGTTTGACCCTTTACACACACGTCTTCATCACTTACTGTTGTCATGGACACCGATATTCTAAATGTCACAGAACAAGACATGAGTCTGAATAAGACGCTGCCATGTCGACAATGTTCTCTGATCATCTTCCTCAGAATAAAGTCAAGTTTAGAAGAAGACGTGAAGTATTCTGACTTGAGTCACGTTATCAGACATGTTCACGTCTTCATCACGTTCTAACGTCCTGTTGGAGTTTTCACAGCGTCTTGACATCAACGTCCGACAGTGACCAGCTGATGAGGACACGTGACCTGAGTCTTAAGTTCAACAAGATGGAAAAATAAAAAGCTTTTTCAAGATTCAAACTGAAAACACAGAAAATGATCCAAACTGTAGCATCGCATGTTGAACTGTCTCAGGTTGGGGGTTTCAAACTAGCAGAGGAACGTGGGACACGATGGCGTCATCATCAGACTCTGCTCGTTCAAATGTAAAACATATGAATGAATGATTTTATGAGCAACTCATGTAAACACCATGATCTCAATAACGTCTTTTTGTGAATGAGCTCAACGTCTGAATGTTGTCGTCCACGTTAACTTGGTCACTGTTGAGTTTCTGTTCAATGTGTGGAAACATTTAGAAAATGAAATGGACGGTTCAAATGTTCTAAATGTTTCAGTGACGGCACGGTGGCTCAGCGGTTTGGAACTGTCTCCTCACAGTCCCAAGGTTCTGGGTTCAAACCTGTGAACCGGTCAGCAGTTTGTTCCCCCTGTGTCAGTGGGTTCTCTCTGGTTCCTCCACCTTCCTCCCATTAAGACATGAGGCTGTGTTTCACTGCTGGATCTAAATCACTCGTGGGTTTGAACGGTTGATGGTTGTTTGTCTCTGTATGTCAGCTCTGTGTTTGACTGACAGGTGAGCCACGCCTCTCGCCCAACGTCAGCTGGGATTGGCTCCAGCCTGCGACTCTCAAAAGATGAGTGGTGTAGATGATGGATGATGTAAAGCAGAAATATAAAGAAACTCACCAGGGACGGTTACAAATATCTCAGCATGAGTCTGGTGTTTGATCTCCTCCTGTGTGGAGACACAGCGATAGAGGTCGGTCTTGGTCACAGTCGTTTGGAGGATGATGTCATAGCGGCCTCCTCTTTCAGAGACCTGAGGTTCTCCAGCAGGAACAATGTCTCCAGCTCGGTTCTGCCACTGAACAACAGGTTTAGGAGACGCACCATGAACCTCACAGCTCAGCAGAGCCCTGTCAGTTGTTTCATCAAGTATTGTGACAGATGGTTTTGTAGCTGCTCCTGTGAACATAAAGAATAACTTATCAAGTCAAACATCTAATAAAGACCTGGATCTTCTTGTTCAGCTGTTCTGTTTGTCCATGTGGACGACAGAGTGTTAAAGAGGAAAGAAAACAGATGAAGCATCAGTTACAGATCTCTGCTCTGACAGGACATGATTTGTAGAAACACTTTCATTTTTTATCATATGTTTGGTTGTCAACATTATTTATGAACCGTTGTTTGTCACATTAGTCTCTGAAGGACTGAAGGACACTTGAATGTTGTGGTGCTATAGACGTCTTCTTGAAAACCAACATGAATGAACACGTTTTCATTCAGCTGCTCTCTGTGTGTTAATGTGGATTCAAGTGTGTTTGAGAGGAAAGAAAACCAAGAGAGAGAAATAAAAGAATAAAGCATCAGGTGCAGATCTGTGCTGTGACAGAACATGATGCGTCACATCAAACACTTTACAAAGGTTCTGTGAAGATTTCCAACAGTAAAGTGACTCATATCCAGACAGAAGCACAGACACAGTACAGATGTTGGAAAAACCTGGAATTTCTCAACAGCTTCTTTCTGCTTCAACAATTCTCATTAATATTATGAATAAAATCACATGAAATCTGTTGTAGACACGTGTTAAGATGTGAACAACATTTTCTATTCCTCTCATATGATTCTTGATATGTTTTAGTTTGTTGTCAGACTTTAACTGAGTCGGTGTCACTTTATTAGGTACACCTGTACAATCTGAACACGCCTCTTCTGTCAGGAAGTCGACTCTCACGACTCCTGGAACGTTCAGTTTCTTTACAGTCACAGCTTTTAAATCCAGTCACATGTTTGATCCCTGAGGTCAGAGTCAGTGATGGTGTTGAACTGGACTGTGTCGTATTCAGAGCTGTTCCTAATATTCTGATCCCTCGTGTCTATAAGCAGGGAGGTTCAATTAAAGAGACAGTTGTTAGCTGAATGTCGTCCAGTACAACATCACATTTAACTGTGACCTCAGTAATAAATCACTGAATTTAAACATTTCTGAAGCTGAACTTTAGAAACTTTGTAGAACTGGTGACAGAGCTGTTGTGTTGACCTGCAGCAGAATGTACAGGTGTACCTAATAAAGTGAGCACTGAGTCTCACGATGACACAATGAAAAAGGTGCTCTTCTTCACCTGCAGTGTTTTCTTTCATCTAAAGGATATTTATGACTTTTCTATGACCAAAGATTTGAATTCCTAACAGCTGATTCTGTGACATCACCCGTTTGAATCCAGTGATGCAGAAATCTCCACTATAATAACCTTTATTTATAAAGCTCTCTGTTAACAGTCACCAGTTCAGCTCTAACTGGTTCAATCCAACAGCTGAGAATCTACGTTGACTTCTTTTATGAGACAGAGGAAGAGTTTGACTGTTGAACAATCTGTTCACGTGTTTCATGTGATCAGCCTCTCACACTCACACATGGTGTTTGTACATATCTCATTCAAAGTCTGGTGGTTGTACGTGTGGAGGAAAAGTGCAGCTTCAGGAGACACAGCTGGAACGTGTTTCAGGACTGAAAGGTTTGTGTTGAGCTCCACTTCTCAATGAGCTCAGTTTCTGTGCTCAAACATTTTCTCTGAAACACGTGGACAAACAGCAGCGACTGAACCGTCAGAGTGTAACTGTGGATCATGAACAGCTCATATCATCATCTTCACAGTCCAGAGACAATGATTCAGGAGCTTCTTGCTCCTAAAAGGTGAATTCAGACTGAAGCTCATTTATTCCTGTGAATGTGACCATCAGTGTTTTTACACTTTGTGTTGATGCAGCACAAACACACAGTTTATCAACTGTACAGATGTGAGCTGCAGCTGGAGGAGCCTGAACACTCTGACTGTGTGTGACTGATCACACTGATCTCACAGTATATGTGTTGTGTATCAGAGTATGGTGACCCATTTATTAACGTCACAACACTGTAAATGTTGTTCAATATTTGTGTGTTCACCTTGACACAGGTGAAGAAGTAGTTAATATTCCAATTCATCACAGTCCAGTTTAGCAAATTCAGTTCAACACAATGTCAGCACACGTCACACAGTCAAAAGCTGGAGTTTATCTATATACACTTCCTTTGACAGTGCTCCACCCAGTATTTATATAATATTACATATGGACCCTCAAAGATGAGCTGTATAGATGATGACTGGAAGAATGTAAAGCAGAAATTCAATCAAACTCACCATGAACAGGTACATATGTCTGGGATTGAGTCTGGTGTTTGATCTCCTCCTGTGTGGAGACACAGCGATAGTGGTCGGTCTTGTTCACAGTCGTTTGGAGGATGATGTCATAGCGGCCTCCTCTTTCAGAGACCTGAGGTTCTTCAGCAGGAACAATGTCTCCAGCTCTGTTCTGCAACTGAACAACAGGTTTAGGAGACGCACCTCGAACAGCACACTGCAGCTGAACTCCCTCCTTTGTTTCATCAAGTGTTTTGACGTACGGCTCTGGAGCTGATCCTGTGAACATAAAGAATAAAACATAGAAATGCACAGATCCAGCATCAGTTACAGATCTCTGCTCTGACACGACTTGTTGAAATACTTTTACTTTTTACAAAATGTTTGGTGGTCAATAATATTTATGTGAATTGAGTGGTGCTATAGACGTTTTCTTGAAAATTAACCTAATTGAACATTAAAACCTTGATTAAAGTAGAAATGAACACATCACTTCTAAATCAAACAGGATGAGTTTGACATGTCTCTACCTGCTGAAGTGTAAACTGACAGTTTGGACCTAATGAGATGTGGATGTTTATGTTCACTTGTATTAATGTCAGTGTGTTACTGAAGTTACACAAAGTGATCAACTGTCGTGATCTAATTAAAGTATCAGCCACATCTGACAGTTTCTACTAAAATCACCTGGAAACTGTTCGAAGGTAACAAACCTGCAGCTTCAGTAACATTCACATGAACTCACACATCAAGATGTCTGTATTGAACACATGTTAAAACTAATGAGTGAAACAATGAGACTTTACACGTCAGGTGTCACGAATGAAACCAGCAGCACATGCAGGTGAGGGCGGAAGGTCAGTGACGTCATCAGGATCAGACTCACCTGGGATGTTTGCGTCACTTCTGTCTTTTAAGATAGGATCTAAAGGATGAGAAGAAAACACCATGATGTCAGAGTCTCTGTGTGATGTCATCAACCTTACAAAACACGTGAACCTGGAAACTTGTTCATAAAACGATTTTTAACAGCGAAAACTCAAGAGAATAAAACCAGAGTTGAGTTTAAACACGTTTACAGATGAGACTGGTTTGTGTCAGTTCTGGACAAAGAGTCAGGAAACACCTCAGACTGTAAATAAAGATGGACGACACCTCTACGCCTCCTCCTGCTGCTCAAACACGGAGCCAAAATATCTCTAAGCTGCCATCTTGAGTCGGTGACGTCACCTGGAGTCAGTCAAACAGTGCAGGGGGCGAGGGAGGCGGGGCTTGATGTGAGACTTGAACCAGTCGCGTCTGTAAATAATCATCGTTTGAAGCGTTTCATGGAAAAACTCACCGACGACGAGCACGATGTTCGATTCTCTGGCTGGTTGAAGAAGTGGAAAAGCACAGGTGTAGGTTCCACTGTCGGTCACCTTGGTGTCTCTGATGACTATGGAGGCGTTTCCCACATCCAGCTGCTCTGGGAAATGAGAGACTCGACCTCTGAACGTCTCGTCCTGACGTACAGGTTTGATGTCGCCCCTGTCATACATGAACACCTCCTTTTGGTCCTTGTGTCTGTCCTTCCTCCAGTCAAAGAGCTCATGCCTGATGCTGCTGCTGCTGCTGAAGGAACACGGTAACATGACATCATCCCCTTCTTTCACGATGACGGGGTCTGCACCTGGAACACACACACGTGCACATCAGTGAGTTCACATGCACGTGATCAGGTTTCAAAGAAAGTCAGGAAACACATTCACACAATCCCACAATCCTGCTGTTCTGACCACACGCTGTGATCTGTCTTTTGCCCTCATGTGTATTTATGCTGAAACGAGGCCCCCTGGTGGAGAGAACAGAGAGTGTGGAACCAGGAGAGTGGATTTATAGCAACACCAAACTTTGAGTTGGTTTTGAAGACGTTGATCCCTGAAGCTTCCCCACAGAACCTCAGCTGCTCAGTGGAGCCTCACTCGGTCGTCTCCACCTCAGTGTGGGGACCTGATGAGTCGGGTCTGGACCAACAGTTTGAATTGATATTCATGTTTAAATCTACCTGATGTTTTACACAGCGCGTGTCTGTGATCAGGAAAAGCATCAGACTCAGGTCCGGACACAAAACACTCAATGAAAAACTCTGTCTCTCTGGTTTCTGCTCATTTGAGTCCAAGTTCTCCAAACACCTGAATACAGGCCAGTTTGTTCTACTGCCCCCTAGTGGCAGAAAGTAAATTAATGAATAAACACTTGAACTCTTCAGTGGAAATTAAACCAGGTGTTTTCACCTGTAGATAAAATCTACCTGTTTACACAACTGTCATTGTTTCACTGATGCCAGTGACTCACACTCAACACACAGGATGTCAGACACCAATAAAATCACTGATCTAAAAATCTCAACAGTTTTCTTCAGAACAAGCAACAAGAAAAACATGTTCAGGCAGCAGAGTTTAAATTCCACCAGAGATGAAAGAGAAGAGGAAGTTTGTGGTGAAAGTACAGATACTTCTACACAAACATGGAAGTGAAGACAGTCAAGAAGCAGCAGATAGAAACAAGGAGCAGATGAAGGAAGAGAAGAAAGTGAGGAGAAAGAAGAAGAGAGGTGGTCACATGGTGTGTTGGAAGCTGCCATGTCTTCACCACAGGAAATAAAGGACATGGATGGTGACTCTCATTGTTTCCATGACACATGAAGTGAGCAGATGTTGGAGGAGAGTTTCCTTCATTTCTCTTCACCTGAGGAAAAGAGCATCCATGGATTTCAGAACATGACCAACACGTATGTAGCAGAGGAGCCGGTTTACATCATCACATGTTGAATCTGGTTTGATCAGAGACACTTGATCCACTTGGAACTGAACCAGCAGGAAAAGTACAAACCACTGAAGTACAGGAACTAAGTACTTGTACTTCATTACTTCACATCTCCGGGATCCACTGACAACAGGATGGAGCTGATGCCCTGCAGTGTGCACGTGCAGGAGCACACACACACACACACACACTCATGTACTTTGTACTTTATACTTCAACCATCACAACTAAATGTTGAACAGAACTTAAACCTCATTTAACCATTAAACCAAGTGTTGACCTCAAACTGTCCATTACAGGTGAGGACCAGAGACAATGTCCCCACAGTGATGCTGCTGAACCAAGACACACACACACACTCTCTCTCTCTCTCACACACACACACACAGAACTAAGTACTTGTACTTCCTTACTTCACATCGCACTGACGAGAGATTCAAGATGTTTATTGTCACATCAGATAAACACAGTTTACAGCATGTCATGAAATTCTTACTTTGTTTTTCAATCTCAAAAAAATATTATAAAATAAAATAGTATTAAAAGAAAGAGAAGAAATATATAGAAATAGAAAATAGTGCAACAAGACAACAGGATGTAGCTGACGCCCTGCAGCGTGCACGAGCACACGTGCACACACTCTCACTCTCACACACACACACACACGCTCACTCACACACTCTCACTCTCTCTCACACACACACACACTCTCTCTCACACACTCTCATTCTCTCTCACACACACACACACTCTCTCTCACACACTCTCATTCTCTCTCACACACACACACACTCTCTCTCACACACTCTCACTCTCTCTCACACACTCTCATTCTCTCTCTCCCTCACACACACACACACACACACACACACACTGTCTCTCTCACACACACACACACACACACACTCTCTCTCACACACACACACACACATGCACACACTCACTCACACACACACACATACATTCTCTCTCTCTCTCTCCCTCACACACACACACGCACACACACGCACGCACACACACACACACTGTCTCTCTCTCCGTTTCTTTTCTCACCGGTTTCATCGCTTCCTCTCCACAGACTCATGAAACTCATGAACAGAAGAAGCTTCATCGTTGTTTGAGTCCAGCTGTGACGTGTTGACCGTGGCTGTGACGTCACTGTGACGCAGCTTCAGTCGCTGCTCTCTCTGTCTCTCTCTCTCTCTCTGTCTCTCTCTCTCTCTCTCTCATCTTTAACTCTCTCACTTCCGCAGCTGCAGCATGACATCACAGCCTTCACAATAAAAGCCTAAACGCCTCGGAGGGATGACTCATGAGAATCTGATGGAGACAAACCTTTATATATATATATATACCTTTATATACATAAATACCTTTATATATATATACCTTTACATACATATATATATATACACATACACACCTTTATTTACATATAAATACCTTAATATTTACATCGTATTTCATTATTTAATCTTCATCTTATTATTTTCTTCACATATTTGTGGGTTTTATATTATTTCATCTTTTTGTATCTGTATATTTAATCTAATCTTTTTGAGTATTTCATTTTTTATATTTGGATTAGTATTTTATTATTTTAATATTTTTCTCAGTATTCATTATTTCATCCTTTTGTCCTTTTCTTTGTATTTTCTCATTTTTCTGTAGTTTGTCTTCATCTCATGATCTTTTCCTCGTCATATTCTTAGTGTTGTATTCTTTTATCTTTTTAATTCTCTTCTGATGATTCTTTACGACAGCAGATATGACTCACTTCCTGTAATTAGTTTGGTGCTGTGGGGTGAGGTGTGGTTTTTATGGCTTTTATTCTGTAAAGTTGTATGAAAACGTCAGGACCCATAAAGTGTGATTGACTGATAATGACTGATCACATCTGGACATGATGTCTTCACGTGTCTTTATGGACATGTGGGTGTTGATACCAGCAGAGTACACAGGTGTACCTAATAAAGTGGCCACAGAGAGAAAAGCTGATGTGCTCCACACATGGTCAGAAAACCAGACTGTGGCTGTGAAGAGAAATGTTAGATTTCAGGCAGCAGGGGGCGCCACATGACTGAGAATGAAACAAACTCCAACCTCCAGAAATGATTTGTACAGAAAACAGATGTGAGACAAAAGAAACTCAGAGACATTGAGACTGATTTCTAATTTTAATTCAAGTTTCATTCCTCTGATAAAGAAAAAACAACAGTTGTTGATGATCATGTAAAACAACTAAATGTCTCTTCTGTCTCTTCACTGTTACATTTCACACGTTCACTGCAGTTCTTCTGTTATTGAACCTCTTTTATTCTGACACAAACATTCACAGTTCTAGTTGTAGAGGACGAGTGTTGCTGGAAAATCAAACATCGGAGAGTTCGACCAAAACACTGAGATCACTTGAGTTTCTTCAAAGTTTGAAGAGAAACGTCCAAAACAGTCACAACACACAGTTTGATGTTTTTCCTCTTTTATTCAAAGTGTTGAGCAGAAATAATGAAACAGCCTGAAATCATCAGAATCATCAGGTGACAACATGAAGACAAAGTCCGTGTCAGACAGCGACGGTTCAAACATCACAGGAACAACAGGAAACACTTGTGACTGGAACTGGACCTGACTCAGCACCTTCACCGATCCAAACCAACAAACCACCAGAGAAAGAAAATCACATTTTCACTTGAGCTGCAAAATGTTCCCAGTGACTTGGAGCAGAGCAGCAGGTTTGAGTTCAGTGACGTCTGCTTCAGTCAAAGTTCAGCTGAGAGAAGAACCACAAGCAGAGATCAATGAAAACCCACTTATCAGAAGAGCTGGTCCCAGTTCAGCCAGCTCCCTTTTTAACTTGGTCCATTTTCATTCTGCTGCTCGTTACTTTGACGAGTTCACTTTCAGGACTTGTTGTATTTTCCTGCTTTGTCTCTTTATCCATCACAAGTTTTATTTCAGTTTCATTGTTTCTGAAGCAAAGGTCAGAAAATGACTTCATGCATGATTGAAAACTCTCTCCTCCTATTGGACGACAGATACGACCTGAAGCTTCTATATATATAATGAGCTGATTTAGACGAACCAATCACGTGTCAGCGTGTGGTGCGGCTGACGTCATGATGACATCATCACCTTTAAGTAAACAGCGTTGTGAGGTCGTCACTCTGATGCTTTTCATTCGTGTTTGAGTTGAAGGTAAATATGTGTTGAACCAATGAAGAAGAGCTTTGGAGACGTTCACTTCCTGTTTCCTGTGTCACCTGGTCAGCGGCTGCATGAAGCAGGTGTGAACGTCTCGTTGTTGCTTCAGGAAAGTTACAGACGGAGTCCAGCTGTTTTCTGACGTCAGTTAAAACACGTTTGAAAACTTGTGGTCAGCGTCGGGGGAAGATGGAGGTCGTGGTGACGCTTCCACATGAAAACACAACGAGCTTCAAGCACATTCATCACCGTGACAACCGGACCTTTCACCTCGTTACCGTCACGCCCGTCTGCCCGACCACAACCTTCATCCTGACTTTAGCTTTAATGTGTGAGATCAGTGAGCAGCAGCAGAAACGTCTTCACCACCTGGTTCTAAAACTCTCACTGGTTCTAACAGAACAGACGCAGAACATGTGACAAGAGAAGAGGGCGGAGCCACCGCCGTCAACAAACATCTCTATTAAGAGAAGTCCCTTCTGACGAGTCTGGTCGATCTGCAGCAAGAAAAACAACAAGACAGGAAGTTAACGACAGTACGAAGAAATCCACCTGATGATACACACACTGTATATAACTACACACACTGTATATAACTACACACACACTGTATATAACTACACACACACTGTATATAACTACACACATTGTATACAACTACACACACTGTATATAACTACACTGTATATAACTACACAATCAGTGACTGGATATAAAAAGTGTTTATGACCTATACTGCAGCCAGCCACCAGGGGGCGATAGAGATATTTGAACCTGTTCCTCTTTATTTCCAGTCGATGATAAATACCAACAGAAATCTTTGTGTCTCTGTCAAAACTCTAAACATCAGATAAACAATTGTTTGTGTTGTCGTCTGCTCGTCATCATTAAAGTGAAATAATAAGTTAATTAAACTTACCTGAGCTAGATTTTGGTGAAGTGGATTTTTTATTTTTATGCACAAAGTGAACAACAAGACCACCAACGAGAAGAGCCAAAACTGCGACACCAACAACAGCCCAAACAGGAACACCAGCAGCAACAGGAAGCGTCCCTCGAGTGTCTGAAAGAGACAGAAGTTAGCGTCACCTCACGTGGAGCAGACTGGACGTCACGACCTTCACACAGAACTCAACGTGCTCCTGTGATGTGAAGTGATGAGCAGATCAAAACACCAGTGGATGAACGTCACCGGGCTCAGTGACGTCAGCGTCCGTCTCACGGTCACGTTCCTCCTGCTGCTCGGCTCAGACGCTGTTAATCATCAACCCTCGTCTAATTCTTCTGTTTCAGCACAAACACTCACCAGAGATCAACGTGGAATCTGTGTCTGATCTCAGGAAAATGTCCCAGATCATTGATTTTGCTGTGAATCAACAGACACAGTCGTGATTTCTGAATTTGAGTTAATCTGTTTAGATTCCACAGAGATTCTCTCGTCAGCTTCTGCTGCTTCAACAATTCCTACAAACATTCAACAGATGCTTCATGTTTCAAACCTGCAGCTACGAGCTGAATGAGAACAGAGACTCTGAAGATGCTCCAGTTTCACACAGGTCACTAACACATTGTTTCTTCCTCTTCTCTCTGTAGATGAAGTTTAGTCTCAGAGACTCAACTGATCCCACTCAGTCTGAGACGTTTGACCCTTTACACACACGTCTTCATCACTTACTGTTGTCATGGACACCGATATTCTAAATGTCACAGAACAAGACATGAGTCTGAATAAGACGCTGCCATGTCGACAATGTTCTCTGATCATCTTCCTCAGAATAAAGTCAAGAAGAAGACGTGAAGTATTCTGACTTGAGTCACGTTATCAGACATGTTCACGTCTTCATCACGTTCTAACGTCCTGTTGGAGTTTTCACAGCGTCTTGACATCAACGTCCGACAGTGACCAGCTGATGAGGACACGTGACCTGAGTCTTAACGTCAACAAGATGGAAAAATAAAAAGCTTTTTCAAGATTCAAACTGAAAACACAGAAAATGATCCAAACTGTAGCATCGTATGTTGAACTGTCTCAGGTTGGGGGTTTCAAACTAGCAGAGGAACGTGGGACACGATGGCGTCATCATCAGACTCTGCTCGTTCAAATGTAAAACATATGAATGAATGATTTTATGAGCAACTCATGTAAACACCATGATCTCAATAACGTCTTTTTGTGAATGAGCTCAACGTCTGAATGTTGTCGTCCACGTTAACTTAGTCACTGTTGAGTTTCTGTTCAATGTGTGGAAACATTTAGAAAAAGAAATGGACGGTTCAAATGTTCTAAATGTTTCAGTGACGGCACGGTGGTTCAGCGGTTTGGAACTGTCTCCTCACAGTCCCAAGGTTCTGGGTTCAAACCTGTGAACCGGTCAGCAGTT
Organism: Paralichthys olivaceus; assembly: GCF_024713975.1. Classification (NCBI taxonomy): domain Eukaryota; kingdom Metazoa; phylum Chordata; class Actinopteri; order Pleuronectiformes; family Paralichthyidae; genus Paralichthys; species Paralichthys olivaceus. Next base: position 1,711,887 of record NC_091094.1, read on the forward strand.
TGTTCCCCCTGTGTCAGTGGGTTGAACCGTTGTTTGTCACATTAGTCTCTGAAGAACTGAAGGACACTTGAATGTTGTGGTGCTATAGACGTCTTCTTGAAAACCAACATGAATGAACACGTTTTCATTCAGCTGTTCTCTGTGTGTTAATGTGGATTCAAGTGTGTTTGAGAGGAAAGAAAACCAAGAGAGAGAAATTAAAGAATAAAGCATCAGGTGCAGATCTGTGCTGTGACAGAACATGATGCGTCACATCAAACACTTTACAAAGGTTCTGTGAAGATTTCCAACAGTAAAGTGACTCATATCCAGACAGAAGCACAGACACAGTACAGATGTTGGAAAAACCTGGAATTTCTCAACAGCTTCTTTCTGCTTCAACAATTCTCATTAATATTATGAATAAAATCACATGAAATCTGTTGTAGACACGTGTTAAGATGTGAACAACATTTTCTATTCCTCTCATATGATTCTTGATATGTTTCAGTTTGTTGTCAGACTTTAACTGAGTCTGTGTCACTTTATTAGGTACACCTGTACAATCTGAACACGCCTCTTCTGTCAGGAAGTCGACTCTCACGACTCCTGGAACGTTCAGTTTCTTTACAGTCACAGCTTTTAAATCCAGTCACATGTTTGATCCCTGAGGTCAGAGTCAGTGATGGTGTTGAACTGGACTGTGTCGTATTCAGAGCTGTTCCTAATATTCTGATCCCTCGTGTCTATAAGCAGGGAGGTTCAATTAAAGAGACAGTTGTTAGTTGAATGTCGTCCAGTACAACATCACATTTAACTGTGACCTCAGTAATAAATCACTGAATTTAAACATTTCTGAAGCTGAACTTTAGAAACTTTGTAGAACTGGTGACAGAGCTGTTGTGTTGACCTGCAGCAGAATGTACAGGTGTACCTAATAAAGTGAGCACTGAGTCTCACGAGGACACAATGAAAAAGGTGTTCTTCTTCACCTGCAGTGTTTTCTTTCATCTAAAGGATATTTATGACTTTTCTATGACCAAAGATTTGAATTTCTAACAGCTGATTCTGTGACATCACCCGTTTGAATCCAGTGATGCAGAAATCTCCACTATAATAACCTTTATTTATAAAGCTCTCTGTTAACAGTCACCAGTTCAGCTCTAACTGGTTCAATCCAACAGCTGAGAATCTACGTTGACTTCTTTTATGAGACAGAGGAAGAGTTTGACTGTTGAACAATCTGTTCACGTGTTTCATGTGATCAGCCTCTCACACTCACACATGGTGTTTGTACATATCTCATTCAAAGTCTGGTGGTTGTACGTGTGGAGGAAAAGTGCAGCTTCAGGAGACACAGCTGGAACGTGTTTCAGGACTGAAAGGTTTGTGTTGAGCTCCACTTCTCAATGAGCTCAGTTTCTGTGCTCAAACATTTTCTCTGAAACACGTGGACAAACAGCAGCGACTGAACCGTCAGAGTGTAACTGTGGATCATGAACAGCTCATATCATCATCTTCACAGTCCAGAGACAATGATTCAGGAGCTTCTTGCTCCTAAAAGGTGAATTCAGACTGAAGCTCATTTATTCCTGTGAATGTGACCATCAGTGTTTTTACACTTTGTGTTGATGCAGCACAAACACACAGTTTATCAACTGTACAGATGTGAGCTGCAGCTGGAGGAGCCTATGTGAGATCTCATCATCCATCCTCTCATCTCTGTATAATAATGAAGGAGTCAACGTGAGAATAAAACCTTCAGCCTGAAACATTTTCAACCTGTTCAGAGGAGTTTTCATCCAACTTTGAGCCACTTGAACTTTCTATTCAACCTAAAACTGTTAAAAAAAATAAGTCATGAACAATTTGAATTATCTGAAGATTAAAATACAACTGACCGTTTAGAAGAACATATGTTTCAGCATGAGTCTGGTGTTTGATCTCCTCCTGTGTGGAGACACAGCGATAGTAGTCGGTCTTGGTCACAGTCGTTTGGAGGATGATGTCGTAGCGGCCTCCTCTTTCAGAGACCTGAGGTTCTTTAGCAGGAACAATGTCTCCAGCTCTGTTCTGCCACTGAACAACAGGTTTAGGAGACGCACCATGAACCTCACACTGCAGCTGAGCCCAGTTCTGAGTTTGATTAAGATTTGTGACAGACGGTTTTGAAGCTGCTCCTGTTAATATAGAATAAAAACACATTTTAAAATGAGAATTATTAAAACATTGGCTTTTCTCTTCATCTTCATTTTAAATTAAACATTATTTTAAAAACTTCTGTAAAAATTATTGTTCAAATACATTTTTTTATTTTATTTCATTTAACATGAAAACATTTAATTTCTAGTTTGTGTCAAGAATAATTTTCTGACTCTAATGACAATCAAACAACTTTTCTCTCACATTTTGCATTGTTACCATATTATGGATAAAATCAAACTAACGTGAAATGTGTTGAAACTGAAAACTGATTCTTCAAGGAACCAAAGTTATATCATTATTCTATTGATTCATCTTATTGTGGGACAATAAAAAGGAATCTTAATCTGGAATCAGGATTTAAAACATCATTAAATTCTTGTTGAACAGACAATAAACTGGAGACATGTTCCTCTGAGTCACATTTTATTTCAGTGTCATTGAATCAAATGTTAAAAATGAAACCGTTGATATTAGTGAAGTTCAGATTTGCTCTGGTGACATTTGCCGGAAGCTGCGGATCAGACTCACCTGGGATGTTTGCGTCACTTCTGTCTTTTAAGATAGGATCTAAAGGATGAGAAGATAACACCATGATGTCAGAGTCTCTGTGTGATGTCATCAACCTTACAAAACACGTGAACCTGGAAACTTGTTCATAAAACGATTTTTAACAGCGAAAACTCTAGAGAATAAAACCAGAGTTGAGTTTAAACACGTTTACAGATGAGACTGGTTTGTGTCAGTTCTGGACAAAGAGTCAGGAAACACCTCAGACTGTAAATAAAGATGGACGACACCTCTACGCCTCCTCCTGCTGCTCAAACACGGAGCCAAAATATCTCTGAGCTGCCATCTTGAGTCGGTGACGTCACCTGGAGTCAGTCAAACAGTGCGGGGGGCGAGGGAGGCGGGGCTTGATGTGAGACTTGAACCAGTCGCGTCTGTAAATAATCGTCGTTTGAAGCGTTTCATGGAAAAACTCACCGACGACGAGCACGATGTTCGATTCTCTGGCTGGTTGAAGAAGTGGAAAAGCACAGGTGTAGGTTCCACTGTCGGTCACCTTGGTGTCTCTGATGACTATGGAGGCGTTTCCCACATCCAGCTGCTCTGGGAAATGAGAGACTCGACCTCTGAACGTCTCGCCCTGATGTGAAGGGTTGATGTCGCCACTGTGATACTTGAACACGTCCTTTTTGTCCTTCTCCCAGTCAAAGAGCTCACGCCTGATGCTGCTGCTGCTGAAGGAACACGGTAACATGACATCATCCCCTTCTTTCACGATGACGGGGTCTGCACCTGGAACACACACACGTGCACATCAGTGAGTTCACATGCACGTGATCAGGTTTCAAAGAAAGTCAGGAAACACATTCACACAATCCCACAATCCTGCTGTTCTGACCACACGCTGTGATCTGTCTTTTGCCCTCATGTGTATTTATGCTGAAACGAGGCCCCCTGGTGGAGAGAACAGAGAGTGTGGAACCAGGAGAGTGGATTTATAGCAACACCAAACTTTGAAACGTTGGTTTTGAAGACGTTGATCCCTGAAGCTTCCCCACAGAACCTCAGCTGCTCAGTGGAGCCTCACTCGGTCGTCTCCACCTCAGTGTGGGGACCTGATGAGTCGGGTCTGGACCAACAATTTGAATCGATATTCATGTTTAAATCTACCTGATGTTTTACACAGCGCGTGTCTGTGATCAGGAAAAGCATCAGACTCAGGTCCGGACACAAAACACTCAATGAAAAACTCTGTCTCTCTGGTTTCTGCTCATTTGAGTCCAAGTTCTCCAAACACCTGAATACAGGCCAGTTTGTTCTACTGCCCCCTAGTGGCAGAAAGTAAATGAATGAATAAACACTGGAACTCTTCAGTGGAAATGAAGCCAGGTGTTTTCACCTGTAGATAAAATCTACCTGTTACACAACTGTCATTGTTTCACTGATGCCAGTGAATCACACTCAACACACAGGATGTCAGACACCAATAAAATCACTGATCTAAAAATCTCAACAGTTTTCTTCAGAACAAGCAACAAGAAAAACACGTTCAGGCAGCAGAGTTTAAATTCCACCAGAGATGAAAGAGAAGAGGAAGTTTGTGGTGAAAGTACAGATACTTCTACACAAACATGGAAGTGAAGACAGTCGAGAAGCAGCAGATAGAAACAAGGAGCAGATGAAGGAAGAGAAGAAAGTGAGGAGAAAGAAGAAGAGAGGTGGTCACATGGTGTGTTGGAAGCTGCCATGTCTTCTCCACAGGAAATAAAGGACATGGATGGTGACTCTCATTGTTTCCATGACACATGAAGTGAGCAGATGTTGGAGGAGAGTTTCCTTCATTTCTCTTCACCTGAGGAAAAGAGCATCCATGGATTTCAGAACATGACCAACACGTATGTAGCAGAGGAGCCGGTTTACATCATCACATGTTGAATCTGGTTTGATCAGAGACACTTGATCCACTTTGAACTGAACCAGCAGGAAAAGTACAAACTACTGAAGTACAGGAACTAAGTACTTGTACTTCCTTACTTCACATCTCCGAGATCCACTGACAACAGGATGGAGCTGACGCCCTGCAGTGTGCACGTGCAGGAGCACACACACACACACACTCATGTACTTTGTACTTTATACTTCAACCATCACAACTAAATGTTGAACAGAACTTAAACCTCATTTAACCATTAAACCAAGTGTTGACCTCAAACTGTCCATTACAGGTGAGGACCAGAGACAATGTCCCCACAGTGATGCTGCTGAACCAAGACACACACACACACACTCTCTCTCACACACACACACACACAGAACTAAGTACTTGTACTTCCTTACTTCACATCGCACTGACGAGAGATTCAAGATGTTTATTATCACATCAGATAAACACAGTTTACAGCATGTCATGAAATTCTTACTTTGTTTTTCAATCTCAAAAAAATATTATAAAATAAAATAGTATTAAAAGAAAGAGAAGAAATATATAGAAATAGAAAATAGTGCAACAAGACAACAGGATGTAGCTGACGCCCTGCAGCGTGCACGAGCACACATGCACACACTCTCACTCTCACACACAAACACACACTCTCTCTCTCACACACACACACACACACACACACACACACACATACATTCTCTCTCTCCCTCACACACACACACACACACACACACACATGCACACACTCACTCACACACACACACACACACACACACACACACACATACATTCTCTCTCTCCCTCACACACACACACACACACTGTCTCTCTCTCACACACACACACACACACACATGCACACACTCACTCACACACACACACACACACACACATACATTCTCTCTCTCCCTCACACACACACACACACACACACACACACACACACACACACACACACACACACACACACACACACACACACACACACACACACACTGTCTCTCTCTCCGTTTCTTTTCTCACCGGTTTCATCGCTTCCTCTCCACAGACTCATGAAACTCATGAACAGAAGAAGCTTCATCGTTGTTTGAGTCCAGCTGTGACGTGTTGACCGTGGCTGTGACGTCACTGTGACGCAGCTTCAGTCGCTGCTCTCTCTCTGTCTCTCTCTCTGTCTCTCTCTCTGTCTCTGTCTCTCTCTCTCTCTCATCTTTAACTCTCTCACTTCCGCAGCTGCAGCATGACATCATAGCCTTCACAATAAAAGCCTAAACGCCTCGGAGGGATGACTCATGAGAATCTGATGGAGACAAACCTTTATATATATATATATATATATATATATATATACACACATACACACATACACACCTTTATATACTCATACATACCTTTATTTACATATACATAACTTAATATTTACATCGTATGTAATTATTTAATCTTCATCTTATTATTTTCTTCACTTATTTGTGGGTTTTATATTATTTCATCTTTTTGTATCTGTATATTTAATTTAAGTATTTCATTTTTTATATTTGTATTAGTATTTTATTATTTAATATTTTTCTCAGTATTCATTATTTCATCCTTTTGTCATTTTCTTTGTATTTTCTCATTTTTCTGTAGTTTGTCTTCATCTCATGATCTTTTCCTCGTCATATTCTTAGTGTTGTATTCTTTTATCTTTTTAATGTTCTTCTGATGATTCTTTACGACAGCAGATATGACTCACTTCCTGTAATTAGTTTGGTGCTGTGGGGTGAGGTGTGGTTTTTATGGCTTTTATTCTGTAAAGTTGTATAAAAACGTCAGGACCCATAAAGTGTGATTGATTGATAATGACTGATCACATCTGGACATGATGTCTTCACGTGTCTTTATGGACATGTGGGTGTTGATACCAGCAGAGTACACAGGTGTACCTAATAAAGTGGCCACAGACAGAAAAGCTGATGTGCTCCACACATGGTCAGAAAACCAGACTGTGGCTGTGAAGAGAAATGTTAGATTTCAGGCAGCAGGGGGCGCCACATGACTGAGAATGAAACAAACTCCAACCTCCAGAAATGATTTGTACAGAAAACAGATGTGAGACAAAAGAAACTCAACCTGTACAATGATACTTCGCCCCCTGCTGGTCACGACACAGAAAGCAGGTTTTGGGCACTTATTGGTTTAATTTTCTGAACTCGGAGTCTACGTCTATTTTTACAAACAGTCTGAGGTTTGTTCTGACTCGTGCAGTTCGCTGAGCAGGCATCAGGCCAGTTGATCTATATGAGCCGTCGGTATATATGTGGTGTGTTACATAACGTCCTCAGCGCTCGAACACTTGATGCGTTGTCAGCGACTCGGTCTCCTGCAGGTTCTGCTCATATCTGCAGCGAGAGCAGAAAAACAAACTGCTGCTCAAGAAAGGTTTCATTTCATTTGCAGAGACAGAAGAAGAACCCTCCTGCTTCACTCACCTCGGTCCGCAGGAGTTCACCGAGTCTACGACACCATCGCTTGGTAACTTTGTTCCCTGAGAAGAAACCTGCAGGATGTGCACGTGTTTAACTTCAGTCACGTCAGTCGATAGAAGACTGTGGTGTTGTTAGAATACTACGGTGAATCTATTTATATACGTAAAGCAGATACCATTTTTATACTCATATGAATATTGTATACATACCTGCCCATATACTTGTAACAGTCTATTTCAATATCTTATACATGAAGTACAAATACAGTTTTAGATCCTGGCCTAATCATCCTGTGCCTCTGCACTATGTGTATTTTTAGTGAAAGGTGTATACTATGTGTATATACTCTGTAATTTTCACTCTTGTTCTCTTGTCTGTAGCCAGCGATACTGCAGCCAGCCACCAGGGGGCAAATGACAAGTGTTGGCCTCACTTTCATCGTGTCGTCCATCTTTATAGTCAATGACATGAGCGCTCACTCGGACTCAAACAACAAAAACCAAGACCAGAGACGCTGAGATCTTAACTCACTCAGATTAAGTTCTTCAGAGACGAATAAAACTTTATCGATGTTACACAGTTCTGAGTTAAAGATCATTTACGCTTAGATGTGGAGAAGTAAAGGGGCGGAGCCGTCTGTCCGGAGTCTGCGTTCATTTTCTCCATATTTGTGCACGTCTTCTGTTTACGGATAAAACAGAGCAGTACCACCAGAAACCATGCGGGGGCACTCTAACAGTCCAATAGTTTAGTTTGAAACTGATTTTTAATTTTAACGGGATAATCAGACGTTGTTTCCTGTTTCTTCGGAGGAACATCATCACAACCTGAAACATGTTTGTTGTTGTCAGAAACTCTCTGCGTCGCCCTCTAGTGGAACAACCATGGAAGTTCGTGGGCAGCGAGGTTACGTCGTTTGAAACGGACGTTTCTGTTTTCATATGTAAAGAAGCATGAAGGAGAGTTTAGTGACTGAACAGTCACATGTTTGAATCATCGTTTAAATGATTTGTTTTCCCTCAGAGTCAAACGACCAAATATCCAGATCACTGTTTGCAGAACTTTAAATCTAAACAGCGACTGGCTGCACGGTCTCATGTGTCCTCGTCTAGTTTGCACTTTGAACAGTGAAGACACGTTCAGGGGACTTCAGGACACTGCTCAGGTTTTCTGAGGACACGGAAAAACTTTAAATCAACTTTAAACTGAGAGATTTCTGTGTAACTTCACCACACGGATTAAAAACAGATTCACCAGCGAAACACAACTGAGACATATTGATTTTAGTCGTATATAAAAAAACTGCGGTTTCTTTTATTCTCATATTTTCACACAAAACATTTGAATATTGGTGATTTTAACCTTCAGGTCAACTCCCTCAGATTTTCAGATTCAAAGTCGATGCGGCTGAAACCGTCTCTCACGTCTGTCGCTGAGCTCTCGTTAGTTTAAATGTCAGAGTTCATTTCCTGTCTGATGCAGGAGCCAGCAGCGAATAACACGTCGCTTCATCTCCAACATTTACTTTGGCTCTGAGATTGAAAACGTGATAGTTCGATAGAGAGCGGAACATTTTTGGAAACATTTTGAAATCCGATCCATTCGTCACCTCACACGGACTCAGTGTTGGAGTCACGCGTGACGGCTGCTCGGACACACGTGATGCTAACGTTTCTTTTCTTCTTTACTTTGAGCAAAACTTAAAATGCACAAAATAAAACAGGGAACATTTCATCATGTGACCAGTGGGCAGAACTGGAACCTTCGGAACAAATGAAACTTCCCTCAAACTTCAGTCTCCTGATTTTAAATCTTTACCACATAAAGTTTTTTATGAATATTGTGTGTTTTTATGAATTTATTTGTGTTGTGTTGTTTGTTGCTCTTGTTTAATTGTTCGTTGCTGATTGTTCATGTTTTCTCCGAGAGAAGAGATCTTGATCTCAATGTAACCGATAAAATAAAAAATCTATTTAATGTCTTGAACGATGAATTTCTTTGGAAGCGAACTTCGTTTATTCTGACAAAACGAACCAATCTATTTATTCAGCATCTTCTTTAGTGGCGCATCAACGTTTTTGTTCCAGCAGAGCAGGAGAACCGCTGACGTCTCAGTTCATCTCTCCACAGTCACTGTTCTGAAGCTAACGTTCACAGACGCAGCAAAAGACGAACTTGGTTTCACTCATGTTTCATCTCTTCCATCTGAGATCCACTGAGACACTGAAGCATCTGGAAAACACCAGAACTCTGACCTGGAAACAGAAATCACACGTTTCACGACTTAACGACCTCAGTGATCAGTGAGTTCCTGTCAGACGTGAAAAGATTTGTTGCTGTTTCTATATCGTTTCTGTGTCTTGGTTTGTAGAAACTAATTCTGAGGGTACTGGGAATTGAACCTGTGACCTTCCTGAACTGAGCCGCTGTGAAAAGGAAATATTTCCTCTGAGGGGAGGTGGTCGGACCATCACAGGATCACAACCCAGTGTTATCAGGTAACAAGAGACAGAAACAACAGCAGAGTTTTTAATGGTGGAAAGTTAATTAAGTTCAGTTCACTTTTATTTGTTCTGCGTCAAATGATGCGGAGGCAGAAAGTTCGAGTGTTGATGAGAGAAACTCGAGCGTCTGAGGAAAGAGATTCAAGTCAAGTACGACGATTGAATCTGAATGAGGAATCGATCCGAGCCAGAAAACATTTTGAATTTACTTGTTAAACAGAGAAAAATCATTTCTGTTTTTTTCACTCGACTCCTGACGACGGATCTGAAATAGTAGAAATGTCTTTTTATGGATTTTGAGTTGAGACGACGGTGCAAAGATTTATGTTTACGTGGGTCCGACCCAAACAAAGATGGACGACTCGTCTCCGCTTCCTCCCACCGTTCAGAAATGAAGCCAGAATTCCTCAGATACAGACGCTGCCCTCTCTCTCCGGTGACATCATGTCGGCCATTTTGATTTGCAGATGTCGGCCAGAGGTGAAACTATCACAGGAGGAGAAACGCGACCAAGACAGGAAGTAAAATCAAGTGAAGACGAAGCGAAACAAGTCGCTCAGAGGATCAGAGACAAAAAGGGGGGGGGGGCTGAGAGGAACACACACACACACGAGACAGCCAATCTTGACCCTTTAGCTCGGTCACATTAATTTATTTGACCCTTTAGTTCGGTCAAGAGGAGCAGCGTCAGGTGGTCATGTGAGCCGCGTCTCCTGCTGAGTGTGTGTGTGTGTGTGTGTATGAGTGTGTGTGTGTGTGTGTGTGTGTTATGGGAGAAGACAGCTTCACAGACGTGGATCTGGATTGTCAGCGTCTCACGTCACTTCTCATCTCAGACACATTAAATCTGTTTCTCTCTGTGTTTTCTGAGGACGACTCCTCGGCTGCACTTTGTGTTGTTGTGTTTTAGACGAAATCAAAAACGGGACAGAACCTTTGTTACGCTGACGACAGCGTGACGGCAAAGTTTCATTTTAGGTTCTTTGCCGTGTTCATGGAAAAGATGTTTGAGGGACGATCTCATGTTCCAGACTGTTGTTACCGGGACAGTGCGGTCGTGAGGCTGTGACAGAGACACAGCGTCTGAATCGAGTACAAGCGGAATCTGAGATGTTTTAACTTTTGTCCAACTGGAGGAAGTAGAGATGCATCGTCCATCTTTATTTAAACTTCTCTACACGGCTAAAGATTTATTTATTTAGATTTTTGTTTCTTTTAAATGCACAAACTCTCAAATCTTGAATGAAAAAGAAAAAGAAGAATCTGATCTCATTCAATGATTTACACAGCAAAACAAAACTGAACACGTTTCACTGTATTTCCTCAACAGCTGTAATTGTTTGTTTTATACTCTTTAGTTTCTTTTTTGAGTTTCTTCCATAAACGGATTCTTTATGACGTCTTTCTGTTTTTTCAGATCTTTTCTGGATGTTAGGTAAAGTTTGTCTGATGCTGATCAATGCGTCACTTTAAAAGAAGTTAAAACTTAAAGAATGAAACTTTATCAGAATCAATAATCAATAACGTGAATCCTCAGGGACGCTGTGGATCTTGATCTGGTTTCACATTATTTTCCCTGTGAAGTGTCTGCTTGTGTTTAATAAATCAGCCTGAGCCACTTTCAATATTTGAAGCCACAAACAAACACAGACCACCTGAAACTCTCCGTCGGAGCCAGGACGACATGAAGGAAACTCTCAGAAACGTTTCGGCTTCATGACTCACACTCAACATTAATTTACCCACAACTCCAACAAGCTCTTTCTGCACCAGGGAGATTTTTACTGAACTCAAACACCGAACGAATGCAGACGTGACACAAAACTGAGACTGAAAACACAAACGAGGTTCCACCGATTCGCCTGCTCTCGACCAATCAGGAGTCAGTCTCAGCTGCCATCACTAATTCAAACTGATGACTCATCAGAATGGAGACATTCAGCTTGTCTTTTGGGAGCTGTCATCTTTACGTTACTTTAGCTTCATGTTAGCACACGAACAGGAAGTGATGACACGTCGTCCATCTTTGTTTACAGTCGATGTACGGAAACATGAGACTGAACGTGAAAGGAATACGTGTTTGTGGAAATCTTTCTTCATCAAGAGAAACGTATTTTCTGTTCACATAATAAAAAAAGGAAACTTACAGTTAATGTAGTTTTATAACTGAAATGTAGTTTTGACATTAAATGTTTCATAGATTTATTAAAATGTGAATATCGGCTGTTTATCCTGAACTATTTCAACCTTGTTCATGTTTGAACTGAGTCGAGGTGGTACCCTCCACACAGGCACCTCCTGACAGTCCTCTCTCTCTGCTCAACCCTCCCCCTCTGCTCCCCTCCCCCCCTCCCTCCAGCTGAGCCCCCCCCCCCTCACTTCACCTCCTCCTCCTCCTCCTCTCACTGTGCCGCTCTGTAATCTCTCCTTCCCCACAACAAACCCACTGATCATGGGAATTTAAACTTTATTTTCACAATATAGAATTATTATGAACAGCACTCACTCTGTCTCTCTCTCTCTCTCAGGGAACAACTCTCTCTTATCTGATTGATTCTGTCCATATCTGGTTTCATGTTTTAATTGAGAATTATTTCATCAACTAATATTTTTTGCATCAGGTCAAAGGTCGTTAACTTAATTTAATTTCCTTTAAAATGATAATTGATTCCAATTTGAGACCAAATCCATTCTGGTTAAAAACATCTCCATCGTAACCTCCACCACCTCCCAGATGTTGACGACCAGCACTTAGCAGCACATTAATGCCTTGAAGACCCGTTGAGAAACATCTGTTCGCCAGACGACGTCTCGCAGCCACAGGGAAACTGAGCTGGAGATTTCACACAGTAAAAACCTTCGACTGAATTTTACACCATCAACAAATTCATGTCCTGTTTTTCTTCTCTTCTCCAAAACAAGAGGAGTCGCTCGGAGGCTCGAGCCTTAGCGGCCGCAGGTTCAGATCCAACCTGAAGTTCTGGCTTCAACTCGTATCATAAAAAGGTTTAATGTCCAAAAAATATCTAAAAAATACAAAACAAACCAAAAATAGTTCAAGTTGTAAAACACCGATGGAATCAGACTCAAAGCCTGAGCCGTTTCCTGCTGACCTGAAAAAAACCCCAGAACCATCATTCAACAGCACAACGACGTCTAACCGTCGACAACCTGCCGGGTAACGCACCTCCGCGGTTATTTCCACAACCTGGTGATTTTGAGAGCGTGGACTGTTTCAGACTTGTTCCACTCGGACGATGATGATGGACGATTTTCGCAGGGAGCTCGTAAAACACTTTTCACACCACGATACGAAGCGTTTCATGTCTGCGGAGACTCGTAAATTCTTTCTGCTCAACATCTTGCTCTACATGTGACCCTGGGCCGTCTGGGTATCTGGGGTAACTTCCTCAACACACACACACAGATACTGTAAGTGCACGTACACACACACACATGGCGGTGAACAGCAGGAATGCACATCTGCATCGGTTCCTGTCAGGACTGAACTTGCTTGTGTTGGATGTTGAGTTTGACCAGATGAAGAGAATCATCAGCTTCTGTCTGAGTCCGAACGACTCATTTAATTCAAGTTTTTACATCATCACGTTAACTTTAGTTGATATCAGAGGTTTCGTCAGGAGGAAGCTGTTTACGGGTTCCTGTCGACGAGTTCCTGTCGACGAGTTCCTGTCGCGTCCTCGTGTAGCACAGGTTCTCCATTATAGTATTTATCACTTATCATTTATTATGTCATAACAAGTATATTCTCAATTATAACTTCATTCTTGGGAAATCACGCCTACGGACAATTTAGAGTTTCCAGTTAAACCAGTGAGAGAGAGAGAGAGAGAGAGAGAGAGAGAGAGAGAGAGAGTAATAAATAATTATAGAATAATGATAATAGTTATGTGATATTCACATAATAAGATTAAGAGTTAAAAAAAAACTTCCTAAATCATTTAAAGTTTTTTTTCAGCCAAGTTTGTATTCTGTGTTTTTTCATGAGCAGAAACACATCGAGGCTGCGTCTGACTCTTCTTCTGGTTCTGATATTTCTCAGAGGAGATCAAACGGAGCTGGAGGAGGATTTTATGATCCTGTCACTTCGTGAGTGAAGGACACAAAGTGTCGGAGTCGTGTGTCAACGTGACTGATTGTAAATGTTCAACGTGTTGTGCAAAGACGTTGAGTTGATTTCTCTCAGCAGGAGAAGAGTTTAGAAGAAAAGCAGCTCTGGACTGAGCTCCATTCAGCGGATCACAGGATGACTTCACAGACAAAGAGCCGGTGCTTTGATCAGCTGAAGTTCTTCTCGTCTTCTCAGGATCCTGCGTCGTCTCAGGACACGACCGCCGCTGCCACCTGGACGTAATCTCTATTAACCATCATTATCATTCCTCTCATAGTTCCCATGCTCCGTTAGCTTCTGACAATTAGCATTCTGCTCATTTTTCTCCAGCAGCTCTGACGGGAGGATTCCTCAGCGACAGCTCCCGTCAGCGCCGGGCCGCTGAACAGCTGTGAGCGACAGGAGGCGTCCACTGATGAGTCGTCTCCTCTGAGGACCATAGTGTCCAACAGTCAGAGCGTCTCCTCACTATGTTTATTCATTCATGAAGTCTTCATCTGTTGACAATCTCTGCCTCTTCGCTTCTTTCTGACCAAATCTTTTCATCTAAACCCGAGATCCCTGTTTCCCTCCGTCTCTCTTCTGGTCCTCTCCTTTTTCGCCTCTCTGCATTTTCTGGTGTTTTCTCTTTCGTCCCCCGGCCGTCTGTCCATCACAGTGATGTCGAGGTGATGATGTACAGGAGGAGGACGGAGGAGAAGCAGAGAGTCGGACACTGGGCTCCTTTATCCCACTGTAATACACAAGAGAGGCAGGGGCCCCGCAACCACTGTGAAAGATATGAGAGGTAACACTGCAGGGAGAGGGAGGGCCCCTGAACAACACACACACACACACACACACACACACACACACACACTCACACACACACACACACACACACTAATCTAAATTCCATGACCCTCAAACAGAACAAGGACGTGTCTCCTCTTCTCATCCATCAAACACACAACACATTATTTTGAACCTAAAAGAATCTCAGATAATTCGACCTTTAACCTTTTCTCTATATTAAAGGTTATATATCAATGAAACTTCAACGTCACACCAGAGCTGCCACATGTTGTTCGTTAACCCCCCCCCCCCCCCCACAGTGAACGTGACGCCTCAACTCAATGAGAAGTAAAATAAAATGACCTCCGTTCATTAGAAGCAAAGAAACAGTCACAAGCTTGAGTCCACGTCAGGAACGTCAATCAACGTGGACGACATGGCGGCTCCCAACAGCGAAGCCAAAACACCACAACTGCCACCCTGGTGGCTGTCTGCAGTAACTGCACCTCCATGTTCAAGTGTCTCTGATCAGTTTGGTTTTAATGAGTTGATTGATGATATGAAAACAGGCTCCACTCCTCAGACGCTGACGATAACGGCGCCATTTGAGCTTAATTGTCGATCGATGCTAACAGGTCGTCGGGAGATCCTCCACAGCCGTCAGGGAGCGAGTGATGGCAACAAACAAATACTCGTAAAATAAGCTGAAGCTCTTCTGCTCAAAAAAACCCACTCACATCTGTGAATAGATACGATCATCGTGCACATGGCGGCTGAACTGAAATGAGTCTTGAGTTGCAGTTTATCTTCTCACCGTTGAACCAGCGTTGTTTGGCGATGGAAGGAAACATTCACCGCTGGAATCTGAAGGAGCCCTTGGAAATGGGATATGCAGATTTGAATCTCTGTCCATTAGTCTGCAGATCAAATATGAAAAGACAAACCATGTCTCAGAATCTTAACATCAGCACTGTTCAAATGTGCTTTTCATAAAACTCTAATGTTTTTATTTGACTTAAAGACTAAAAAACTTCAGGAGGTGAAGACAGACTTTCATTCACTGTGAAGTTAAACAGCAGAAATGAGCTTATAGCACAGAGAGTGGAGGAGGTGAGGGGCCTGAGTGAAGAATGAAGGTGTGTTCCTATAGAAGGGAAACTGAAGAATGGCTCTTTTCATTCGGCCTCTCATTCATCCGGACGGAGGGAAAACGTGGCGGACGTCAGTGTTTAGGCCACGTGGATCTCTCAGTTTGAAGCTTCTCCCACATGATAGAGATTAGGAGCCCGGAGACGGCAGGGTCTCCTTCCTCCGCTCTCACACATGTTTGTCTTGTTAATGATGAGGAAGAGGAGGAGGAGGAGGAGAGGAAGAGAGAACGAGCACAGGAAGAGAGAACCATGCCGCTCTGTTCCCTTCAGACTATAAGACACGTGAGGTGTGGAGGGAAGGTGAGAGTCGACTTGCAGCCTGGTGGACGTTCGGCCGGATCCACGACCAAGAGAAGTCAAATCTGATCCAATTCGCGAACGACAGGAAACAAATAAAAATATAATATAATATAATAAAATATAATATATCCAGAGCTCATATCCAACCCCACCGAATCATTCACCAAATCACACACACTCGTAGATATCAGTCCTCTGAGAAACACCCATTTACATTCATGTCCTCCATTCAGAGACACTACCCCCCCACCTGACGCACGCCCACGTCAGACTACAAACCAATCAGAGTCCAGTACAGGTAGACGACGCCCACGTAGGTGATGACGACAGGACGTACGCATGTGAGACTAAATTCTTTAGTCTCTAAATTACAAGTTCAGATTTTAGCTGAGACATTTTATTCTTCTTTGTATTTTTAAGCGTTTTTAAACTTTATGATGAACTTTCTTCTGTGTGAGTTCTTTATATTATTGTTTCTATTATCTTCAAATTAAAATCAAATCTACGTCCTCGTGGGGAAATGTGTCTTGGGCCAAATAGCTTCAGAACAAGTAACTAAAAAACATATCGTGTGAGACGCAGAATGAAAGTTGAACCTAAATAAAAGTAACAGAGGTTATTGAGACAAATGGTCAAACCAACATGTGTGATGGACGCTGAGATGAACGAGAGCTGTGACGTTGTGTCTGTATGAAAAGTGTTGAACCGATAAAGTCTGACTGATGCGGTGACGGCTCTGGAAGCAGCTGACGTAAAAAAAAAAAAGAGTGAAAACTATGTGAGGATGAAAACAGAAAGGAATCCAGCTTCAGTCCGGAGCCACGTGGGAGGTCTGCTCACGCCTCTGTGATCAGACCCGGCTTCACTAGTTTGGAACAAAAGAGTTCTCTGGTTCTGGTCGGACCACACACTTAATGAATCCTCACTTAAGTCCCACAGATCAAACGTGCAGCAGGAACAAAGTTGTTGCTGCTGCCAGACTCTAACATTAATTGGATTAACGTTACGAGGACCAGGAGAGATTTCAGGGACGAAGGACACAGACTGAGGAAGTAGCGGAAAAAATTATTAAGAATTTCTTTTCAGTCGTCGTTTATTTAACGTGTTTTAGAGACGAAGCGAAATAAAATGAGGCGGCTTTTTCGGGTCAGTATCTCTGGGATAAAAGAGACGTTTGGATGTTTTCTCAGTTTCGTTCCTCTAGTTTTAGTGTTTTCACGTTTTATTAGTGAAATGTTAAAGTTCTGCAAAGTTAAAACACTTGTTAAAGTTATCGAGATGAAAGAG
Organism: Paralichthys olivaceus; assembly: GCF_024713975.1. Taxonomy (NCBI): domain Eukaryota; kingdom Metazoa; phylum Chordata; class Actinopteri; order Pleuronectiformes; family Paralichthyidae; genus Paralichthys; species Paralichthys olivaceus. The sequence continues at coordinate 1,729,136 of NC_091094.1, forward strand.
TTCAGTTCCTTTAAGAGTTCAGATTTTCCTGCAGCATCATCTCATCGACACTTTTATAATTAGATTAACTTATAGTTTTTATCATTTTGTCTAAATTGAGCTCAGGAATATGAACGTTACAGTAACAGTGTGTGAATCAGTGATTACAGCTGACACACACACACACACACACACACAGGCCTCAGCTTCCTCGTCAAAGCAGACGCTGTTTCACTGCTGCTTTCTCTCACAACACGTCACTCTCAGCTCGTGTGTTCGATCTCCAGACAAAAACATCCACCCGCTCTCTCTCTCTCTCTCTCGCTCTTTTCTTTCGGTCAGGTCACAGTTCACTTCCAGTTCATTTTTTTCACCTCTCACACTGACCCTGAATCAGTGAGACTTTGATAACCATGATTAAAAACACGTGTGTCCGGACGCGTTCTGTTTTCATGTTGTTTGTGAATTTCTTTAAATTTGTTACAAACGTTCACTTGAGCTCAAAGATGAACTGATGAGAGTTCAAAGGTCACCGTGATGTCACAGAACCAACGTCTGAACCGATGTGATTCCTGCTGGTGTGTTCATGAGTCTCGCTCTGTCTTAATACTCGTGAGTCAACACCTTTACAACCTGCTGTCCCTGTATTTCCTGAGTCTGGAAGTGAGACAGTTTTAGTCTGGATGAAAAAGTGAAACAGAGAAAAACACGTTTGTAAATTTAACCAGTTAAACCAGTGAATAAAGCAGCGTCACGTTAAACTCGTGTTTCTCTGAAAACTTCAGATCCAGACTCGTGCACAAAGAGGACATGACGCCACCAACAGGCGACCAAGTGAAACGCAGCGTTATCTTGATTAAAACAACAGATTTCTGCAGGTTTGAAAATATAAAGTAAGAACACACGGATACAGATATAACACAGGTCTGACGTATAATAAACATTTCATTCAGTTACAGACTGAACCTGTGATTAAACTCAATAATTTGATGGAGTGACCTGGATTTAATGTTGACGGATGTTTTCGTGTGTTGACTCAGATGAAATTTTCAGTCAGTCAGGTTCAGAGTCTTGATCTGAAATGTGATAATCGGTGTCCTGCTGCGATCGGCACCTGATTATGAAGTCAACTTGACATGAAGAGGTGGAAATTGGCTCTGGTGAACTCCTGGTGGATGGTCTCCAGCAGGACGTCGTCCTCCTGTCCCTCGTCCATCCCTCCGTCCCTCTTCCCTCCCCCTCCTCCCGCTCCTCGGACAGAGGAAGGCGGCTGGAGCTCGGGGGTGTAGGTGAAACTGAATGAGGTGCGATAAATCAGGCCGTCCAATCGGATGAGAGACAGAGGGACGGTGATGACCCGACGCAGAGAGCGCCACCCGTCGCTGAACACAGAGACGTCAGGGACGACACAGAGCAGAGATTTGGGCGACCTGAGAAGAGAAAGAAAGTGACGTCATCGACTTTTAATCATGTGACTCTGAAGAACTCTTAATCCTGATTCTACTGTTTAGACCTAAAACTTTACTGACAGGGAATCCATGGTAACTATCACAACACTTACATATATATATATTTATACAAACACATTAATGGCTCTAGACGACACAGTGAAGCCAAAACACCTGGATCGCCCCCTGGTGGCTGGCAGCAGCATAGTTCACTAACCCGCCCCCTCCACGTCAGCAGATGGGACATGGACCAAACTAAAAAATCAAAGTGCACGTACATGTTCGTGCTCGTTCTAATCTCACTGATGTTTGTTCAAGTTTCAAGTTTGATTTTAATCAGTTAGTTGATGATATAAAAACAGGCTGAGACGTCATGATTGACAGCTGAGACTGACTCATGATTGACAGCTGAGACGTCATGATTGACAGCTGAGACTGACTCAGACTTGAGCAGCTACAGAATCAAGTGTCTCCATGAGGACGTGGTGGAGACCAAAATAGAGACAACACTGGAACTAGACTCATCACGAACAACCCTCAGTGACCGTGGGGCTTGTTTCTGCAGGACGCAGGAATATGCGACATTAGCCACAATATGTAATGTTTATACTTTCTGTGCTGCCCCCAAGTGGTCGCAAAAGAAATAATACAGGTTTAAAATTTAAGAAAAAGACATGCAAACTTTTTATCCATTCAGCACTTTTCAAAACAGATTAGAGTAAAAGAAGAAGACAGAGGAAAATAAATATAGAAACCACCGAGGAAACTGTACATAAGTAGATGATTATATGATTACGCGTCAGACTAAACACGAGCTGATATGAAATTCTAGCGAGCAGCAGATATTTGGAACGCACTCTCATAAGGTGTTTCATTCACACACGTCCTCTTTGCACGCCAGCGAGGGATCGAGTTCCTAATTGGCTGCAGCCTCTCGTACAAACAGCTCAGTGTGGTTGGCTGTTAAACAAACATAACTCTCCTCCACGCTGCCGAGCTGCTGCTGATGGGAGGTGTATTTACTGAACCTCTCGGCCAGAGACCCTGATGTCTCAGCACCTCAGCTGCGGCATCTGAGGTGGATTTTGACGTCAGAGGAGCGGCTTCGACGTGAGAGTCTGTGAGGAGACGCCTGAATGTCAGTTCCTGTCGAGTCCGTCTGTAATTTACAGGATCCCACACAGGAGTCAGAGAAGAGGATCGTTTCCTGAGCGTCTCTCAGTGATGAGTTTAACATTAACTCCTTTATGCTGCTCAGGTTTAAAAATGGACCAAAAGTTCAATGAATTCCCTGAATGTGTGAATCAATGGTGGAAAATTAGAATTTGTTGAGTGAAGAGATTTCAACCTCAAGTCAGAAGAAAACTCTTTGAAACAGAAGAATCTGGGTCAGATGAATTCAAACTGCCTGGTTACATAACATTTAGTCTGTAGAAGAAAAATGTCATAGAAATGTTATTACTTTAATTTGGCTTTAAACCTGGATCCTCTGTGGTGAAGCTGCATGAGAGCCACTGGTGTGAAAATTGAAGATGATTGAAACAAAACTTAAAAACCAGCAACGTTTAAAACATTCACCTGAAGAATAAAACTGATCAAATGAAAAGAATAAATAAAGGATTCGTCCTTCATCCCCCCGAGGCTCCACCTGCTGTTAACCAGGAAACAGCCCATCAATAAAATGAACAGATCTGTTGCGTGTCAACATGTGACGTTGTCAGTAACTGATATTGAAATCAATTAAGAGAAATCAATCAAATCAGAATCGACCTGAATTATTTATTTTCTTCCTGAACTCACTTGAACATGGTCTCAGCTTCACTGTTGCCAAACCAGACTTTGAGATGAGGGCTGAAGTTTTCTCCGTGGATTTCCATCATGGCAACGTGTCCGCCGCCGTTCACCTACAGGAACGAAGCAACAACACAGCCTGAGCTCACGAGGGCAGAACACTTTATTATTTTCAGATGTGTCGACAGAATTGATGACATATTGGCACAGAAGAGAAATGTTCTCGCCGAGTGTGTGTGTCTACAAAACAACTCTCTAAGAGACAATTATGACCCATCATCTGAAGTCATGTGATCAGGGACGTCATGACGTTACTTTTGCCTAAAAAGGTTTTCACTTGTAAGTGACTCTGCTCGTTTCACTGTCAACATCTGCTGTGGTTTTGTCTCATTGATCTTTTAACTTGGTTTTACTTAGAGTTAAAGCTCACGATTCTCAGTGCGTGCACGTGTGTGTGTGTGTGTGAACCCGTGTGATCGGACTCACCTCTAACCCTATGATAACAGGAAAAGGACTGACTGGCGTCTGGACACAGGCCAGACCCTCGTTAAAGGTGAATTCCACCATCTCCACTCCGATGATGGTCCAACAGGATCCGTCGTTCAGCACCACTCTGCTGGGGTCTCTGAGGCTGGAGGGAGCCTGGAGCGAGAGAAGAGGATGAAGGAGAGACAGAACCGATGGAGGGAGACAGAGACAGAGAAGGACGGAGTCTCACCAGGTACTGGATGATGCTGTCGTTAGATAAACACAAGTAGGCCTGAGGGTCGTCTCTGAACTGGAAGGCGCACTTGTGAAGCTGAGAAACAGGCTCGTCCACGTCGAGGATGGCGTGTTGCTTGTTGACCTTACGAATCACCTGGTGGGATTTTAACAAGACGATGAAAAGAAACACCAATAATAATGATTTTGATTTAAACACATTTAATTAACAGATTTACATAGTTTTTGTATTCTTGCAGTTTCACGTCCGTCCGACAATTTGTGTCCTCACATGCAGAACCTCCAGAACATTTCAGGAACATTAGATTAGATCTCTTTTTTAAAATATATTAATAATGATAAACAATTAATTTATATCAAAAATAATCCGAGCCTGCACTTTGCATAAAGAAGAACAGAAGTTCAGATCAAGAGTCGGTCGTTGACGTCTGAAAACAGTAGATCTAGTTAATCTGTGTTCAGTCGGCAGAAAGCTGAGACAGAACAGCTGACAACGCTCTCTAACTGCAGAGTGGAGAGATTTAAAAAGCTGCACAGTGAAAAACCTCTGGTATCTTCAGACCTCGAGCTCCATCACACGCTAACGTGCACTGCACACGCTACCGTGCACCGCACACGCTACCGTGCACCGCACACAGAACATGAACCACTTTGTTCTCATAGTCTTTTCACGGCTGCTGATGCAGCTGAACGTTTTCATCTGTACGTCTCCCTTCACCTCCTCAGTCCCTGAAGGTCGACCACAACCAAGCCGCTCGCCACGCTCTCTGTCTTCAAACAAACCGAAGCAGCGATAGGCCTCAACTGTAAAAACATCCAGAGGTGCAGTGTGCAGCTCCTCCTCCACCATCCAGCACCGGGCCTGTGGCTGAGCTTGTTATGACAGCAGTTTAGGAGGCGCTGAGAAAGGGTCTGCTCAGCGCTTCGTCTCAGTTTAACTTAAACTGGATGATGGGAGGAACAATCACAGCATTTTAGGGATTATCAGATTATGTAACACCTGCACACACACATCTGTGAGACGGGACAACCAGAGCGCTGATTGTACCGTGACTCTGAGGTTTAAACATTTAAACATGATCAGGTGAGACGGCTGCAGCGCCTCCTCTCTCCTGTGGTTATAAACACTGAGCTTGTTTTTTAAATAAGATATTTCTACGTCCCAGCATCACTGCTGCGCTTTGGTTTCTCCTCACGACATCGTCAGCAATTATTCATCCTCAACTTGACTTTTATCACAAATCTGATAAACCTCGGTAACATACTGCGTAAATCCTGCAGTGTTAAAGTATCACTGCAGAACGTACCGATACTTGTAGGTACTGGAGAATAAGATGAAAAGTAGTAAATCGACAGACTGTAAATAAAGACGAACAACACGTTTCCACTTTCTCCCACTTTTCAAAAAATAAAGCAAAAATATCTTGGATCCGAACGCTGACATCTTATAAACCAATCAAAACCAAACATGAACATCAGTGAGATAAGAACGACCTGAAATACAAGCTTCACTTTTGGGAGTTGTCACGTCGTCCATTTTTATATGATCAGTGCACTTGCCAGTGTGTGTGTGTGTGTGTGTGTGTGTGTGTGTGTGTGTGTGTGTGTGTGTGTGTGTGTGTGCGTGTGTGTTACCATTGGTGGCAGTGCTACTCCAGACTCCGTGCACACTAACTGGACCACAGCTCCGTAACAGATGAAACCTTCGCTCAGCACAAAGTCTCCTTGGTTAGCACTTTGGTCCTCTACTACACACACACACACACACACACACACACACACACACACACACACACACACACACACACACATGAATATTCATATGCACTGTACATTAATGGATAATATATTTAACTTTCACTGCAACACAGACTGATCTTTTGAGTGAGTGTGTGAGTGTGTGTGTGAGTGTGAGTGTGTGTGTGTGTGTGTTGGGGTGAAGGACTGAGGTTGAGGTTTTGGTGGTGGGAGGTCCGTGCACACCGGGCACTGTGTTAAATAAATAACCTCACAGCAGATCTGTGGACCGTCTTTTCCAGACGTGTGTGAGTGGAACACTGGTGAATAACTCGCCCTCACACTGACTGTATTTATGCAGGGTGGCCGTGAGCTGAGGAGACGTCTGGGGACCGGAGGGAATCAGACTGATACTGGTGTCGGCGCTGGTATCAGACTGGAGGGAACCCGACTGATACTGGTGTCGACGCTGGTTATCCCTGTGACCAGCAGACACTTGAACAGAATCTATAGTTCATGCTCGTTCACTTGCTGTAGGTGTGCACGTAGAGACTGAGGTTCGACGCGACGGTTCTGTCTCGTACTGTAACATTTAATCCTGGCGACGCCACTGTTCATCAGAATCTGTGTCCTGCTCAGTCACATATGGTGGAGGTGGATTTCTTGAAACCCCTCTGAGCCTCTGTTTTTGATCTAAAGTCAAACAGTGACCACAATATGACCTTTACAGTACACAAGGCATCAGTCAGTGTGTGACGAGGAAGCTGTGAACATGCACCGACACACACACACACACACACACACACACACACACAGATTTACCCATGGTGATGGTGAAGGCTGTCCACTGTCTGGCGCTGGCTACAAAAGCTCCTCTGTCCACTGAGAGGTAACGAGTGCTGACCGTCTGAGAGCGCAGTCGGTTGAACAAAGCAACTCTGGAGCACGAGGAGATACACACTGAAAAACACACAAAGACGTAGTGTGACCAAACGGATTCTGCACACACACACACACACACACACACACATACTGTACAACACAGTACAAGCTGTTTATTTAAGCTTTTCATCATTTGTAATATTTGACATGTTCTCACGCAGAAACCTGAGCGGACGTCACCTGATCTGAAATGTCGGCTGTCAAGATGATGTCTCTTTTTAGAGGGTGTGTGTGTGTGTGTGTGTGAGTGTGTGTGTGTATGTGTGTGAGAGAGTTTTGACCCTGTGACCGGACACAACCGGTTATCAATCGTTCAGCTGAACCTGGGATCAGTGGACGTGCTGATGAGGTTTCTAACACGTGACGTGAAACTGGAAGAACACAAACATCTCAGGATACATTGGAAAGACGAGGAGATTCCAGAGGAGGAATGAAAAGTGGAAAAGATGTAAAAACGTGACTCACGGTCGACGTTCTTCATGGACTGTCTCTTCTGTGACGGTTTGGAGATAACTTTGATCAGTCTGCTCTGGAATGAACCCACTTCCTGTCTGTTGCCCAGGAAGAGTCGCAGCAGGAGGCGGAAGTGTTTCCTCTTGTCCTGATCAGAGATGAACAGCGACTTGGCGCAGGCAAACATCTGCTGCAGAGACAGAGGAGTCAGTCAGTCAGTGTGTGTGTGTGTGTGTGTGTGTGTGTGTGTGTGTGTGTGTCAGAGGTCTGGCGAGTTTGAGTCTTCTCTGATGGACTGGACAGAGAAACAGGAAGTCTGTTTCTACTCTCTCAGTGACGACGTCAGCGAGAGAGAAACAATGTATTTACAGGAGCGCAGCAGCTTTTCTGTCAGACACGACTGTTTGTTGAGTCAACAGTCGTCTGTCGCTAAGGACGTGATTGTCTCGTCTGGACAAACACACCGAGCTGTCTGTCGCTCCAGGTCTTTAGTTCAGGATCCCATCAATCACACACACACACACACACACACACACACACACACACACACACACACACACACACACACACAGTTATCTAACCGTGGAGTCTGGCTGCTCATCGAAGACCAGTTTGAAAGTGTCGGCCTGAGACTGACTGGAGTTGTCCAGACACATGTAACCACACATGCGATACACAGAGTCTCCATAACCAGCCGCTGCAGGAGAACGAGAGAGAGGAGGGATGAAGAAATGACAACAGAGCGATGAAGAGGATGAGATGGAGGAACAGAGGGAAGACAAATAAAGAAGTTTCCTCACCCTTTAGATGATCCTGCATGACCTTCCATCCATGACCACGGATGTAAACACAGGGCGGAGGACAGAAGAACCTGCAGAATCAAAGTATTCTCGTGAACCTGAACTTCTCAGTTTCAGGAGCTGGAACAACTCTGTAACTAAAACGTATTCGTGTGAACGTAGCCACAGTTGTACGTGTTTTTTGAGTGAGTGTTTATCAAACTGAGATGTCATCACCTCTTCTCGTTGCCGTAGGACTTCTGAGCCACCTTGGCGTGCAGGATGACGACGCTCTGGTCAGAGTGGGCTTCTCTTCCCGGTTCCCTCGTTGTTCCCACTGACTGAAACCCGGGGTCCGGCCTCCTGATCGGACAAGACAGCAGTGACTCACAAAGAACCAACTCAAGAAGGAACTGACCAGATGTCAGTGGACAAAGGTCAAAGGTCACAGTGACCTAAAAAAGAAAAAGTACTGCCTCGTTACCACCTGAGACACAAAAACGACTCCCGCTGCTGTTGTGATATTTAATGGATCAAATAATCATTTTCTATTTTAATCACATTCAGATAAATTCCACAGGGGTTTGTTTTCAATTCTAAAAGGATCTAGATCATAGTTTTTAATTTTATTCCTTTAAAAAAAAGAATCACTCCCATTTTAAAACATAGTTCATGCACCAGACAAACAGGACCAAAGTGCTTCCATCAAATAAACTAAACAGTGGCTTTAAACTGACATAATATTATTACATTTTCTACTCATGCGTGTGTCTCTCGGCCTCAATGTGGGAAAACGTGCTCATTAATTCCTCAGTTTGAGCGATTAATCTTTGTATTTAGACGATTAGAATCAAACTCATGTGTGTGATTAGATCTCACATGATCAGCTGAACAGCAGGTAAACGACTGAGCGAGCCGGAGCAGTCACGGAGCGAGCGGCCCCGTGTAGCTCCGCTAACAATGGCAGCTGTCACATCAGCTGCGTTCTCTCTCTGCAGCGACGGTGTAATGAGGGGCCAGACACAGAGCTACAACCCCGGGGCCCGGAGCCTGGAATGCTCCTCATAATGAAGACTGTTGACACGGAGGGGAGCGGGGAGGAGGGCAGGAAGATAGAGTTGTGACGGGTGATGACAAAAAGTAACGACGACAAAAAGGACTCGAGAAGGTTTCATGGTAAAATAAAGTTGTATTAGTCACTAGAATGTCCCTCTGAGCTCATTCCTCCGTCTTTTACATTAAATCAAGCTGCACCAAATCACAGACACGAATAAACCCGGTCCTCTAAATAAGTCACATCCATGAATTATTCTCTATAAATCACTCAGTAGTTTTTAATTGAGCTAAAATCACAAAAAAAATGAAAGCAAATGGACAGGAGTGAAAACACAATGCAACACTTTTCTGCCCTGAAAGAAATAATCCGATAATCAGAGAAAATAAAGTCTCAATCAATAGTTTCAAGTCGTCTTCAAGAGTCGATCATTTAGAGTCAAATAGATCACAAAGCACTGTGTGTATTGGGGGGGGGGGGTTGATACAATGTGACTGACAGCTAGTACCGTCCAATGGGTGCAGGTGGCAGGTGTAGGTGGGCGTGCATTGGCCTCGAGCTCTCAGTCAGGCTCCACCCATCCACCAAATATGGTTACTGCCGCTGGACAAATTGTCAAACTGGGAGGAGGTGGAGACATGTCGTCCATCTTTACATATAGTGCACCTCTGACCCTGTGCTCCTCTCTCCACGGTTCACAGTTCAGGGTTCACACTTGACTGGCTGTGTGTGTGTGTTTGTGGTCAGTCACCAGGGTGCCACCATGGAGTCTAAATTAGAACTTCCCATGTCCAAAGGTCAAAGGTCAGTGTGTCAGGAGCTCGGAGCCTCTGGTATTTCACACCGAGGACACAGAATGGACTGAAGACAGAATGAGGGTGAGGGGTGGAGGCAGGGGTGGAGGGACGGAGGAGAGGAATTCGCTCTCACCTCCGGAGAAAGTTTGTCCTCTTGTCCGGAGGTTGAAAAGTTGGAATGACTACAATCATTGTGAGGTTCGTCTGCGGACACGACTCCGCAGGCGTCAGCGCAATAAAAATGTAACGAGAGACGAGTCGTTTAAAAACCTTCGTCAACCTGAGACTTGGTTTTCACCTGACGGAACAAAGTCACGTGATGCAACACGTCTCAGACGAAACGGACGCAGGACATGACATCATCATCATCATCACCTCTCTGTCAGAGAATGATTTGTTATAGAAGTTTGTTGTTTCTTAAGACGTTTCTCTAGAACAGTTCATCTGATCTGCTTCACACTGGTCACGTGTGTTAAGGATCCACTGAAGTGCAGAGTTTCATTTTTTCAATATTAAACTTTGATTTAACAGGAGACAAGACGCAACAACGGCGACTGATTCTCCTCAAGTGACGACGACTTGTGAACTGGAGGATCAGCCGCTGTGATCTGCCTCAGACACTGGTCACCTGTGTGTCCAAAGCTTATTAATACTGAAAATATCGTGTGTCCAAGTTCAACACTTCACTTCACTGGAGCCTGAACAACACACGCTGAGTGTGAAGCTGATCAGATGATTGTTACAGAGACACGGACAGATTTCTGAATTAGAAAGAAGAGGGACGACTCGTCTGACAACGTCCTCGTCTCAGAAGTTTAACAGGGTCGATGGGTTCATTAAAACATTCTGCTTCATGAGAACTTCAGTGAACATTTGTTTGACTTTTACCAACAAACAGGGACAGACTCTCACACAGTTTGAAAATAGGATTCAAACTCTAATTGAGGAGGCACTGGCCCCAGCTGAACTCTGATTGGCCCCTGAAGTAGTTTGTACTTACAATAAATATGACAATTATTTTTTTAAGTCCACAATTTGCTTTTGTCAAAATATATTCACTGATGTGTGTCTTTGTTCACATCTACAGAAATAACAGTAAGTAAGGAATGACTTAGATGTGCACTTTACTGAGTCTGCATCAATAATTGACATATAATTGGCCCCTCAATGGCCCCTGGTTCAGATAAATACGAGATCCACCACTGCAATAAAAGATACAAGATAATAAGAGTTGATAATGTTCTGAAGTTATGAGACTGGTTTGGCTTCAACATTTAAAAGTGTATTAGTTGAAATGTTTAGTTTGATCTTTGAATGTTTTGCAGTGTGTGTGTGTGTGTGTGAAGCTTTTGTAGAGATTTTACTGGTAGAAACATATTTATTTATATATTCATTTTATCTGCGGTGTAAAAGAACATGGTTCATTTGTGATATTATTCCATTCTATTTCACTAAAAGGACATTCTGACCTCCCTGGTGCCACATGGACTCGTGCGCCACGGCTCCAGCGCACCTCTCCAAACCCTCTTTGGATTTCAGAGGGTGAGGATGGGGGAGGGGTTTCTGCCTCCCCAAATAGTTTTCTCCTCCTGGTATTTTAATACCTTCACTCCATCCCTCCACCGGCTCATTCCACCAGAGTCAACCCGAGGAGAGCTCAGAGACACCCCCGCGCCCTGAACGCGTTTTCACGTCCCAGCGCTCATTCCTCACGCGGCTGAAGAACTTTGGGATAAGTTTCAGTTAAACCCTGAACTCAGCTTCCTGACTCGGGACAACTGGACTTTAAGAGCCGGAGGTTGGATCGTCTCACCTGTCCCAACAGCCCCCGGTCCTCGGTGCGTCTAGTCCGGCCAGCAGCGGCCCCAGGTGAGTGAGCGGGGTGACCGGGTCTGGGGCCAGAGAGGCGGGGAACAGGAGCGCGGTGTCCGCCTGAGAACATCCAGGCTGGAGCATCGGTGTCTCTGACGGGACGAGATAAGAGATTTCAAACGTGTAACAATAAAAGTTTTATATGTAATTAAACGAACAATGCGTCATTTAAACGACCTTTAATTAAAGAATAGAAGAAGAAGAATGATTTAGCATTAGAACTGGAGGAGCTCAGATAATTGATCAATCTTAGATCTCGGATCTGATCATAAACTAACTAAACTATAAAACACCTGCATCTGCACATCTGGCTCAGGGAAAGGTGTGATGAGCATTTTCACTATTCTCTGACGTTTAAGACAAAAGAATGAATTAGTCATTGGAGGAAATAATCAGGGGGAATCCACACAGAAAACATTGGCAATTCTATATAAGATGTTTGAAGCTTTAAGTTTGGTATAAATGAACCTTTTAAAATGACAGATGATGAAAAACTGATCAATAGATTTGGACGAACACATCTGTCACATCTGGATTTTTGGAAAAGCTTTTTATCTTTGCTTCTGAGTTTGTTTTTCAGACTTTAGTATGAATGTGTAATTCTGTTTTTAAAGGAAGTGAGACAATGAAAGAACAATTTAATTTAAGAAAACAAGAGTTGATGAAATCTGTCCTGTCAGCGATTTAGTCCTAAAGTTCTAGAACGAAGGATGAAGTCAGAAAATTCAGAAAAGTGGTGTTGGATGAGTGAGAGGGAGGGAGGGAGGGAGAGAGAGAGAGAGAGAGAGAGAGAGAGAGAGAGAGAGAGAGAGAGAGAGAGAAATGCAGTGGGTTCACACTGGTTGACTGGAGGTGACGCTCAGACGCTGCTGTTCCAGGAGAAAGAGACCAGTGACCAGACAGACAGGTAGACGGAGAGACAGGTAGACAGACAGAGAGACAGACATTAGACTGGTCTGTGCTGTTGTGTCTGTGGCTCTGTCTGGCGCTGACTGTGTTTCTGTTTCACTGTCAAGAGTTTTGTGAAAAAGAATAAACTGTGAAGTGAGTTTCCATCAACTGCTTTGTGGTGAATATGCTGCACAGTGTCGTCAGTAGGTGGCAGTGTTGCTACCATGGGCGACGCCGTGAATGCAAAGTGTTGTTGATGCTACTGTAATAAACCACAGAAGAAGATGCTGCCAAAAAAACCATAGAAGAAGACACAAAACCAGTCTAATTGGGTCGTTAACGCAAGTGTTTTTATCAGTTATGTTGTAATTATTTCTTTCATATCAGCATCTTCCTCCTCGTCTTCAAATGACCAATTAGCTTCACCAAGCTAAACTAAGAGCCACATTAAATACTCAGTAAGAAACAGTGACATCTGCTGGCCAATGAGGGGAAAAGAGGCTCACAATTTGTGGTTTTGTTAATGATAATTTACCCAGAATTCATAGTATATTATCCCTAATTTCCGAACTAGACAATTTATTGTGGCATATTAATTTAGACATTTATCTGAGGTCTGTTCGATCTCAACCACGGTCACCGTGTTTGTGTGACGGACCTCAGCTGAGCAGACTCGTGCAGACAGACAATCAAACAGTGAGTGTGTGTGTCCCACAGGAAGTGAGAGGGTGAGACAGGTGGGCAGGTAGACAGTCAGGAAAACAGTCGTTCTCTCAGTGGAACAGTAGCAGAGTCCACATCTGGTTCTGATCTTCAGCCGCTAACAACAAGTGCTGTGTCTTCATCTGAGTCTGGACTCCAGCTGTCACTCAAACTCCACACTGTCTCACCCCCACCACGACCTGTCTCACTGCTCACACTGACTCCACCTGTCTCACCACCTACAGGAGAGACAGCAGCCGCTTCACGTGTCTCACCACCTCCACCACCTGTGACCTGTCTTACTGCTCACACCCTCCACTTCCTCTCTAACTGACACACACTGACTCCATCCTGTCTCACTGCACGCTCTGCCCCCCCCATGCCTCTCCATCCTGTCTCACTGCACGCTCTGACCCCCCCCATGCCTCTCCATCCTGTCTCACTGCACGCTCTGACCCCCCCATGCCTCTCCATCCTGTCTCACTGCACGCTCTGACCCCCCCATGCCTCTCCATCCTGTCTCACTGCACGCTCTGCCCCCCCCCATGCCTCTCCATCCTGTCTCACTGCACGCTCTGCCCCCCCCCATGCCTCTCCATCCTGTCGCTCTCGTCTGTTTCTAACCTCTGAACCACAGAACTGATCAGTTTTCACCTCAGTGTGAATCCAGACTGTCAATCACACTTTGACAGAGAAACTACACAATGTTAGAACCCCCCAGCCCGCCCCCCCCCCGACAGGTGAACCCTCGTTTGTGGGCCAGGGGGGCCACTAGCTCTGAAGAAGGCCGATCCTGATAGTGTTGCACAAACTGATAATTTGTCCACATGGTGGCGCTAGCGGAGAACAAGCAGGATTACACGTCACCCTGATCTATCCGGTAGATGTTGAGATATTTCAGCAGCCGGTTGAAAAAAAAACTTCGACGTGCAGGTGGCGCTAAAAATGATCATTAAAAGCTTCAGTGTGTAGAATTTAGTGACATCTAGTGGTGAAGTGTCATGTTGCAGCTGAATACTCCTCCAAACATGACAGAGAACCTTCAGTTGTCATAGAAACTCAAAAGGTTTAGTTTGTCCAGTCTGGGATACTATAAAAAACATGGCTGCCTCCACAGAGAGGACCCCCCCCCCCCCCTCCTGATGTAAATATAAAGTTTTTAAATATAAAGGCCCCGTTCCAGGATTCCTTCCCCTGGGGACCATGAATCTTTAGTCTGAATGTCACAGCAGTTGGTTAAATACTTCTTGAGACATTTTGGTGAAACAGCAGATGAACATCTGTGTGGCAGATACACATAGTTTTCTACTTTCCCTTCCTCCGTCCATCAGATCAGATTCTTCTAGAAAAGAAGTTGTGGCCCCGACCACCTGGTTAGAAAACAGCCGTCTGACTTGGCACCAAAGATTCTTCCTGTTGAAAGTGGTTTGTTGGAGCTTGACTGTCAAACAGAGTCACAGCTGACGGAGGTATAACAACCAGCAGAGAGAAAACCACATGTGCTCGCTGGGACCGATCGAGTTACACATCATGAAAGTCACACAACTTCAGCTGTTCACTCAATACGAAGTGGACACTACTTTTCTGTCACGAGTCAAACACAACTAATGTTCACCGTGAAGAAACAGAACTACGCTGTTTAACACCGGGTGAGAGACAAACGTCTGAGAGGCAGAAACTTCTCCGAGTTCAAATATCCGTCATCTGTCGGCGCTTCTCAACCTCAGGGTCGCGACCCTGGCAGGAGGTCATGTGATGGGTATCAGGGGTGAGATGATTGATAGAATGTGGGACAAAAGTAAATAGGATGTAATTACAGACGGTTACATCCTGAAACTTTCTGTTTTTACATTGAAGCATAATTGAATCTGTCATAGTCCTGAGATGTTTAATAAGCAGCTGATTCCACAGACAGACTGCGTCTAATAAAACATTTTAACATGGACTGACTTTTAAATCTTCATTTTGTGCATAATTCACTTTCTTTTAGTTTTGTCTTGTGGCAGAAAATATAACGTTTGAGTTCAGGGAAGATTAATGTTACAACACCAAACAGTTTGCACTCAGTAGAGTTCAAACCTCCACCAAGGCCCAACATGAAATCACGCTGCACCAGTGTTCACACACTCATCAGTCCTCTACACGTGCATTAAAGGAGATTCAAGAATTATTCACTGGGAAAATGGAAATGTTGATAAACTCCTAAATCTCACAATGTTAAAGAAAAGAAAGCATCTGTATCACTGTTAAAAAGGTCAAATGCATTAACCACCTTTATTCATCATTATAATATATCAATGACCCCCCCCCCCCACACTGAAATGTGCACAGTTGAACTTTGTGGACAGCGTGTTGAAATCGTCTGCTCACCTTTCCTGTCTACGTCCGACTCGTCCATGGCGGCCTGTGCTGACTTCAGGAGGGGGGGGCGTTCCTCATGGTCACTCTGCTTTCACAACAGTGTTGAAGATAACGTCAGCGTTCATTTACATTGAGGCCCGTTTGTGCGTGAAAGAGCCGCACAACAGCTCATGGCTGATGTGGACACACAAAGGCACAAGGTGCAGATGTGAAGATGGAAGAAGAATAAAGAATGTGTTCAGTGTCCAGCAGCAGATCTTAGAGCAGCGATTCGTGTTGCAGCTTGATGGTCTGTTGACATCAAACATTCTCCTGGTGATGGTTCAACTGTCGGAGTAAACTCATCCTCAGTGTCATTAACAAACAATTCCCTCCAACTGGAGACGAAGCATCGTGGGTTTGGACGCGATACAGACTCAGACACATGTTGATATTCCAGATTATTCATCCAGCTTCATTCACATTTATTCAAACCATTAGTAACAACAAATAATAATCACGATCATTTCTTTCCACTGACCTGAAATCAAGATCGTTCTGTTTGTTCTCCTCATTCTGGTTTTCTGTGCTGCAGCTTCCTCATGTTCTGCTGCTGCTGCAGTGATGCACAGTTACCTTCAGCTTCACCTCAAGCTCAACTGTGAAAGTTAGTTCAGTTTAAAACGTGTCAAACGTCCGTCATCACCTGCACCTTGTTTTCACTGCAGCGTACAGTCCGTCTACAGTAACAGACGCTTTGTGTGTGTGTGTTTGCACTACATCCTGGATCTGTTATCTGACCACAGGTCTGTGTGTGTGTGTCTGTGTGTATAAAGAGATAATCACCTGTTGCTGAGCTGCAGGTTTCTCACACACACACACACACACACACACACACACACACACACACACACACACACACACACACACACACACATTTCTCTTTAGCAAACACTGCAGATGTGTGTTGACAGCGTTTTAACGTTTCTGAAACATTTTGTTTTTCATCACGCTATCTGATTTGTCTGATTGTTTTCTTGTAATGAATAACTGCTCTTTACCGTTTAATGTTCTTACTTATTAAGAAACAGATGATACATGAGCTGTAAGGAAATCTCACTGCCCCTAAAGACAGCAGCCATTCATAGAACCATGCCAGTTGGATAAATGGATTAAAAAAAGCTTTAAATAACTTCAAAAATTAATAATTGATGTGTAAACATGTAGGAAAGTCACGTTTGATTTGATAGATTTTTACTGGAGGATACTAAAGAAACATAATAATTCCATAAAACACCCTCTAACACAGTAATTCATATATTAAAGGTGATGTATGTAGGGATATTAGAATACCGGGTTCAAATGTGCAGGCTCAGAACATTTCTTCTGGTTCACGAAGCTGGGGATCATGGGTAATATCCAGTGTTCAGTGGGTGGGACTACACATGTCAATCGATTGATAGACTTTGTTTTCTAGATAGATTGTGACTCAATATAATGAACTAACTTAATGGCTGCAGAGGACACTGTTGGTTCATGAGATTTTAAAAACAACGACACTATTAATAAAATAGGTAAAGAATTAGACAAACTGTAACTCAGCCTCTAATTCAAAGGTTGAGAAGGTTTCACCCTAAGAAAGAAAGAAAGAGTCATATTTACCTTCAGTTGTGTGCTGTGGTTCTTCTGTGGTTCCGATTCAGAGACACAGGCTGTTAAACACATTATAACCTGATGAAAACAAACAGCACTCAGAGAAGTCTGTGTTCTCTATCAGTCACCAGGGAGAAAAACAACAAATAACAGTGACACATACCTGACGCTGCTGCTGCTGCTGCTGCTCTTCTCAGCAAACTTCAGCCAAATCGGACTTGAGACGTTCTGTGAGAGCTTGGTTTGGTCTGAGCTGATGTCAGGACGCCAGAGGAAGAAACATTCATCAAGAGAGGGAGAGAGGCAGAGTTAGAAAACCACTGATTGAAATATGTCTCAGCCAGCGAAGAGCAAACATCTAAATTTATCATTTCATAATGAGAAAGACAGAAAAACAGAGGAAACAAATCAAGACTTCTAAAATGAGCTTGAGTGCAAATATAGTTTACAACAGAGGTTTTTTTACTTTCTATTTATTTATTGCTTTCCTAATGATCCTAATGACCTTAGTCTGCTGAGCGCTGGTTTCTGTGTCATCAGTCACATGTGGGAGGTGATCATACATGACCAGGATTTTAATTCAAGCTAAAATGGACAAATATCGAAGCACAAACTCTGAAATACTAACAGATGAGTTGATGGACAAACAAAATGATGAGCAATTATTAATGATACAGGAATAATAACATGTCAAAGTGCTTCACAAAGAGGACAAATAAAAACAAGAAAACTAAATTAAGAATCGTTTAAACATTTCTATTCAGAATCAAACCAAGTGATATGGTACAAAAGACAAAATCAAATAATACAACAAAAGAAAAGATCACATGATAACAGATGCATTGTTGGGGAGCTGTCGCAGCAGAAACAGTCTGTAACAGTATCTGCTCTGCAGAGGCCTCAGTGTGATGTCGGGGTCGGTGACAGTTACTCTTGTCGGCTGACTTTGAGCCGACATGTGGAGAATGCATTAACACGTCCTGCTCCCTAGAGGGAAGCACTAACAGGAACTCCACATGTGCTGTTAAAGTCGAGTGAACGCAAACAACCAAGATCAGAGCAGCTGAACACGGGTCTTTTGTTTTTTCCTTCCTGGATCCTTCACTTCCGTCTTTATTAAATGAGATGAATTTAGTCCTCTGAGCTTTAGTTAGTTAGTTTAGTTAGTTAGAACAGAATTTAAAACCACATCTAACGATCAAGTGATGCACAAACTGGCCGTTGATTGTTTCCAAACCATTTCCAACTTTTATTTAACGTCTACTTTGAGTTTTTAGTTTGGTTCATGTCCCATCTGCTAACATGGAGGAGGTGGGGTTATGACCTGTTCTGCAGCCAGCCAGCAGGGGGGGCGATAGAGACACTTTGGCTTCACTTTTCAGACTTCCACCAGAGCCTGACTAATTTTCACGAACTTTATTTTTAAACTTCTGATTTTTGTGCAGCAGCTAAAAAATTAAAAACAAAGATGAGTTTTAGTTTCGTGAAACTGGAGGATCGCAGCAGTTTATTTTTCCTGCCTGGATCTTAAAAAGTCGTTTATAAGAAACAGCGACTGTTTCCTTCGTTGTAGTAATCTCACCTTCGTGCCAACGTCAACAACCGCTGCAGCTCTATGACTTCTTTTTAACAAGTGGTGTGGTCGGTTAACGCTGCAACATGTGGCCTCAGGAGACTCCCTGATGTCCAACTGGCTGCTGGTTCTCTCACCGCTTTACTGTTGACGCACAATTTCTTCAAGATTAGACACAAGGAAGAATTCTGTGTCATGCAGTTGTCTCACACCATAATGTGTGATTGTTAAATAAATGAAGCATATCTCAGCTGTTCTCCAGGAGGTGGCACGAGTCCAGACGTGGTTTTTATTTGTTTGAAGAGTTAATTGGAGGAAATAAGATTTTCTTTTCTATATTTAACAACCGAGCTCAGAAACACTGTGTGAACTGAAGCAGCCCTCGCCTCCAGTCAATGAAACGTTTAACGAGAAAACATCAGGCCTGAGCTCAATGATGCTCTTTGTGGATAATTATAGAATGTCTGTTGGTCTGTGTGTGTGTGTGTGTGTGTGTGTGTCCAACAGCAGATTGTCGTTTGGTGAGTGGACGGTGAGGGAGACAGGAAAGGGGGGAAGTTACTGAGCTACAGGGAGCTATACTGAGGAGGCTTTGTCCTACACACACACACACACACACACACACACTTTTGTCACTATACTCTCAGTGGGCACTTAATTAGGAACGTCAACTGTTATAAAGCCAATTTTATGATCAGTTTTTAATACAGTCACAGAAGTTTTGATTGAATCATGTTTTAGATTTGAGATTATATCATCTCCTACCTCACAAAGTTATCCAATCCACCATTGTGACCTTTGACCTCGGAAATCTCATCGGTTAAATCCATGAGCCTAAATCAAGACGACCACCAAAATGTAATAAGTTTATCTTTGATTCTAAAAACGACAAAACTAAATGTTTGCACCGATTTGAAGGTATTTCCTGAAGATGTTTTTGAGATATCGTATTCACATGAACGGGACAGACGGACGGACAACCTGAAAACCGAATACCTCCGGCCACTGGGTGTCGCTGGTTTTGTTCTTTTAAATCCTTCAACAAATCCACCTGATGTGATGTTAGGACGACGGTTCCCACGTGTTCAGATAACGAGGCAGCGGTTAACTTTAGTTGTAGACTGGTCTGAAGGAGCAGAACTTTAATGATCATAAGATTCATCAGGAATAAGACTTTACATGAGACTATTACACTGAGGACAATGCATTCCACACAGGTCATTACCTGAAAACGTAAAAGCAGGAATAATGTTCTCCAAATGTTTGGCTGAGGCTCCGTTGTGTGCAAGAGACGAAAGTTGGCGAAGGAATTCTGAGGGAGCGAGCGTCACGAAGAAACAATGAGACGAACAGAGACTCAGAGAAAAGAGTCTTTGTGCTCAACGACGTCCGATGACTCAACGCTTAGACCTGAGCCAGAGGCGACCACAGGCTCTGGCCGCCAGTCAGACAGAGATAAACCCCTGGAGGACCTCTCTCTGCGGACGGCTTCCATGCTGCCTGTTGGAATTGAACAAATGCCCTGAACGTAAACACTTCCCAGACATGATCATTAACCCCGAGCTACTGCTGCTGCTGCCTGCAGAGCTGATAGAGCTGATAGAGCTGACAGAGCTGACGGAGCTGATGGAGCTGACAGAGCTGACAGAGCTGACAGAGCTGACGGAGCTGATAGAGCTGATGGAGCTGACAGAGCTGATAGAGCTGATGGAGCTGATAGAGCTGACGGAGCTGATGGAGCTGATAGAGCTGACGGAGCTGACAGAGCTGATAGAGCTGATGGAGCTGACGGAGCTGACAGAGCTGATGGAGCTGACAGAGCTGATGGAGCTGACAGAGCTGATAGAGCTGATGGAGCTGATAGAAAGAGCTGAAAGCCTGCAGGGGAACTGACAGACATGCAGACAGATGAAGGACTCAGCCTGTGTTTATCCAAAGTCGTCTATTACCACAAACTGTACTCCTTCTCCAGGTGTTTGCAGCTGAGCATTTTACGACAGGAACGTCCCACTTCAACACACGCCCGACAACGACATTATCATCACTTCACACACACACAGACTCATGACTGCACCAATCACCTGTGCTGCTCAGATGAGATCATGTGAAATGTATTAACTGATGATCCAGGAAGAATCTGATCAATTCTGATGCTGATCCAGGAATTCTGTTTGTCTTTCTCTAATATTGTGCGATATCTTAACATCTCAATCAATTACTCAGAGAACAATTTATGGGTCTTTATGAATAAGATCAGGGATGTTTAAAGGACTCATGTTCACGACGCATCAACAAATAAGAGCAAATCAGTCATGATGCATATTTCTGCGTCTTGCTCGAGGGCACTACAGCGGGGTTTAAACTAACGTCCTCTCACCTGACACCTCTCGTCCTCACAGTTTATTCCAGATCCAGTTGTCGTCAAGATGAAGATGAAGCAGCTCGGAGCTTTGTGTGGATTCATTCTGCTGAACCTGGCCGTCCTCGCCACCGCCAGGCCGAAAACAGGTCAGTCTGTCCATTCTGTCAAATAAAACAAAAAGTGGAGTGAAACCTAAAAATAATTATCATCATATCATCTTCTTAACACAAGTGCCTCCTTAAATAAAGAAGCACAACACACCTGATTAATTAAAATGGTTGTGAGAAACAATATTGACTTATTTCAATCAGAAGAAACTGATAAAGAAACAAATGAGAATTAATTTAAATTTATTGTGAACAGAGACGATTAGACCTTGATTAGATATTGAACCCCAGAGCAAAGACAATGTCCACGGTGACCTCGACCTTTGACCACAGAAATCTGAGTTAGTCCAAGAGTCCAACTTCCCCGTTTCACCAAACTTGAGGAAATTCCCTCAAGTCGTCCTTGAGATATCGTGTTTATAAAAAAGGATAAGACGGACACCTTGAAAACATTGGGCCTCCTGCCACTGTGTGTCGCCGTCGTGGAGACACAAAGCTCTCAGCCTAAGTCGTGAATGCTTGTACAGTAGAGAACTCATTTCTAGCATGTGAACCACATAGAGGCTTATATTGGTAGGTTTTCCTTGACTTGATTTATGCCTCCAGACACTGAAGCAGACACATTTATTAAAATGCGAAAAACCATCCGTTGCCCACGTGTTTGAAACTAAAGATGGAATCCACAACAATCCCACACGGCTGCTTCTCTCAGGACTTTGTGAAGAAACTCTGGATCCATCGATTCTTTTCCATCTCATGGCTCCACAAACACAGACTCACCTCCAGCCTCAGATGATGTTATAGCTCAGTCACGACTGTTGTGTGTTTGAACTCAGATGATGTTTCACCACTCGAGAAAAAATTAAAGACAAAAACAGGTGTAATGTGGCGGCTGAAGCCACTGAGGAGCGAGTCCAGGTGATAAATCACGAGAAAAATACACCAGTGGGCCAGGAAGGCCCCTGCTGCTGAAACACACACACACACACACACGGATGTCATATGATATCCTCAAATCAATGTGGTGCCTACACAGAACCTTTATTACTTAGTCATTTTATATTTTCTCAAAGGAAACACATTCTGCTCATATTCAGGTTGATAATGTGAAAGAGCATTATGATGTTTACATGCTCTCATATTCAGAAAACACCTGACTCTCCTCAGACTGTCCTTTGCTGCGGTTCCTCTTTTGATTGGATTTATTTCGATCTCAGGTCCCGATCAGAAATGTAAGTCCGGTCCGGTGGATCTGGTTTTCCTCATCGACAGCTCCCGCAGCGTGAGGCCCCACGAGTTCGAGACCATGAGGAAGTTCATGATCGACATCCTCGACACGCTGGACATCGGACCCAACGCCACCAGAGTGGGAGTGGTTCAGTACTCCAGCCAGGTGACGAAGATGAACACAGAATCCACATCTTCATCACGTTCAGATACACAGATGTCCTCCTCTTATTAAACTTTCAATTGCACATTTGATTTCACGGTTTCTGTGACAGGTCAACATTAAAAACATTTCAGACCATAATGAATGAAATTCAAGTCGTGAGTCAAGTACGACAGATATGAAGGATTATCAGAGTCAGAATCACTCACACTTCCTCGTAAATGAAGTTAAGGTGAAGTAGACAAGCAGCCATTTTGTTTCTGCCATTTCTTTTTGTCAACCCTCCAACTCTGCAAATGTTTCAGTTTTAACTGTGACTCTAATAAAACTTTAATTCCGTCTGACGACTCATCGCGTCCCCTCTGGTCTGCAGGTCCGCAGTGAGTTCTCTCTAAAGACGCACAGCAAGCTGGACACTATGGTGAAAAACATCAATGAGATCATTCCCCTCGCTCAGGGCACCATGACGGGGCTCGCCATCAAATACGTGATGAACGCAGCCTTCATCGCGGAGGAGGGAGACAGGCCAAAGGTACCGCACATCTCCAGGAAAATACAAATCAGCATGTTTATCTAAAATCCTGCTGCAAAACCTGGTCACACAAAGTACAAACCTCAAGTGTTTTTATCACAAACTTAATGATCCAAGTTCAAATCTTTTCATTTTAGCCAATGATTATGATTTTTCTTCTTTAAACTGTGAATTTAACTCCTGACCACGTTCCCCCCACTTCACCTCAGCTCTGATCCGGATGTCTTCTGTCCCTCAGGTCCCCAACGTGGTCGTGATCGTGACAGATGGACGTCCTCAGGACCGCGTGGCAGAGGTGGCGGCAGAGGCCAGAGAGAAAGGCATCGAGATCTACGCTGTGGGAGTGGCCAGGGCCGACATGACATCACTGAGGGCCATGGCGTCCCCCCCATTTGAGGACCACGTCTTCCTGGTGGAGTCCTTCGATCTCATCCACCAGTTTGGACTTCAGTTCCAGGACAAGCTCTGTGGTAAGACTGCAGGGAAATGAAACAACATCATCTATAAAAAAGCCACAGTATCGTCTACATTGGACTTTTTAATTACTTTGTTTGTCAAAAGTATTTTTCAGTCAGGACCGGATCTGTAAAACTAAAAGTACGTCTTAAAAACACAAGAACAAACTGGTGGAGTTTAATGTGAGTGAAAACCCTGCAGGTGTTGATCTGTGTCTGGAGTCAGAGCATGGCTGTGAACACATCTGTGAGAGTTCACCAGGCTCCTACCACTGTCTCTGTCTGCCTGGACACACACTGAAGGACGACGGGAAGACATGTGCAGGTGAGACACACACGCAGCATACGGAGGCTCAGGATTCTCACCTGAGTCTGAACCAGCTTCATGTGTTTGTTCATAGTTTCATTTGATCTCTGATTAGTTTGTAGACGGGTGTTTTAACGATAAATATCATCTCGACGTGTGTGTGTGTGTGTTTCAGCCATAGATCTACAAACAAGAACCTGTAACAACAAATAACAAACTGTGTGTGTGTGTGTGTGTGTGTGTGTGTGTGTGTGTGTTATTTAGCCATTGACCTGTGCGCTGAGGGGAAACACAACTGTGAACAGATCTGCATCAGCTCCCCTGGTTCCTTCACCTGCGACTGCAACAAAGGATTCACACTGAATGACGACAACAGGACCTGCTCAAGTTAGTCACACACACACACACACACACACACACACACACACACACACACACACACACACACACACATTTTCATAATATTTCAAAAGGATGAAGTCACAAACTTTAAACTAGAATGTCAGTAGAGCATAAAGTGCTTTTATAATCTGCACTATATTGTACACACACAGATGTTAACATCATAAATATGTTGCTTCCTAATATCAAGACTCAAATTGACAGAAATGTTTAAATATCACACACATACGAGGAAAGTGGAAGTTCCTGGATTGGCCCCATGATGAAGTGGTTTCTTCCACAGCTCATTCTCCGTCACTCCACCAAGTTTGGAGCCACTCAGTTTCGTATTTTCCTGCTGACAAACAAACAAAAACACAAACATGAACTTCCTGTCGGAGGTAAATAACAGCTGATCTCTGGTCTATCAGCTGTTAAACTGACTGTGTTCACGTCATGTTCATTCATGCTGAAACGGATTCTGATCTCAACCAGCTGCTGATGTTTCTGCTGCTTCATGAAGCTGAGTGGGAGTTTGTGCTATGTTCCTCCTCACGATATAAGAATCAGCCGGACATGTTTACATTCGTCCAACTGTTACAACCTCTTAGACCTCGTGTAGACCTGCTCGGACTCCTACAACAAAAGGAGTTTAATTCAGTTTCTTGTTGGAGGTGAGATCAGAGGTGAGAAAAACGGGAACATAGACACAAACGCACACTTGTTTTGCCGCTGTTCGCTCTGCTGCTTATGCCCTCGCTGCTTTCCTCCCCTCAGTGATCGACTACTGTTCGTTTGGGAACCACAGTTGTGATCACGAGTGTGTGAGTGTGCTCAACGGCTATCACTGCCGCTGTCACGAGGGAAACAGGCTGCTGGACGACGGCAAGACCTGCCAGGGTAAGTAGTGCAAGCATGAGACCAGAAATCATAGATCGTAAATGAAGGCAGGTGAAGACTCAACGGTATCATGGAGATGAGGATCAGATTTGAAGATGTAAAATCTACCAAACACTAAAGGCACAGTTCTGAAATCTAATCTGTGGATCATGATACCAGGTCATTTAAAGATCCTTCAGGTGTAAAGGAGGAAATCGACCTGCTCGTTTCCACGCTCACTGAAAGTTTATCACAATGACTGTGAATAAAGATGGGCGACGTGTTTCCGCTTGACAGAATCCCACAAACATTTGATATCTGCTCTGATGTTTTTAGTTTATGTCCCATCTGCTAACACGGAGAAGGTGGGATTTACCACCAATACTGCAGCCAGACACCAGGTGGCGATCCAGATGTTTCGGCTTCATTTTTGGGAGCTGACATGTCGTCTTTGTACAAAGTCATTGGTCGGTGCTGTGAACTCATGATGGTGGCGACAGCGTTTCTCAAGCGTCGGTCACTGTGTGCACAGTAACTCACAGCAGTGCACGAGTTTCGACAGAGCAGTGTTGTTCCAAATCAAACATGGTCGTGGTGTATGCACAGGAAATAACCATCATGTGACCACGACGGTTCACCACCTGCTTTTCTCACTTCACTCTTAAATCAACATTTGACTTTCTTGTGTGTTGTGTGCCGCCCCCCGCATCTTATGACAAATTCAAGAATATGTTGCTGGCCTCTCTTCCTTCTGCTACACACATCAAGAGCATGTCTACGGCCTCACTCCCACATGTATGCATCCTGTACCCACAAACATGCATGTAGTGTGCATGAGAACACATGCGGCCAACATGTTTGTACACATTCATGACGTCTCAGCCTCAGCTCCGCAGCAACACCTGCAGTTTATATCTTATTGACGGAAAACTGAGAGATGAGGACGATTTACAGCCTTTGGAAAATGAAGCCATACGAACCTTCAAAGCTGCAGCGACACAACATGTAATTGTGTCGTCCATTTAACCCAAATACCACAGCAGCACCGAGTGAAGACAAGTATTCTAAAGAATGGATTGTTACATTCCTGCTGGATCAGCTGTTTGAAAACACCTGGTTTTTATCTTATCTGAATAAAATGCATCCTCCAGAGGTTCTGAACGACAGTTTGACCTCGTTGCTCCACAATGTAAAGATCATACTCTAAAAGAAAATAAAGAAAACTAAAGCAAAGAGATTAATATCACAGATTGTTTTCAGTGATCCCGATGATCTCACAGAGTTTCAATTGAATTTAATTTGCAGGTTTTAATATTCGACCTTCATGTATTTTACTTATTAGAAGACTTAAAAATGAAAAGTGAAATATTCTCTCTGTGTCTAAACAAGAGCAATGTTTTCAAAAAGTGCGTCACCAGAACAGAAGGCAAATTTGCTAATATAGGAAAAAAACTCTCCACAACTAGTAGGGGGCGCTCATGAGGTAGTTAGAGTGGAGATGTAGCTGCAAAGGCAACATTCTGCCAAATTTTCTTATGGTTTAAGATACAAGTGGAAGAAACGATCGATAAAGTTCCATTAGATTCGATTTGTGAAAAACCTTCCTGTAAGTATT
Organism: Paralichthys olivaceus; assembly: GCF_024713975.1. NCBI lineage: Eukaryota > Metazoa > Chordata > Actinopteri > Pleuronectiformes > Paralichthyidae > Paralichthys > Paralichthys olivaceus. Next base: position 1,755,898 of record NC_091094.1, read on the forward strand.
TTTTTTACTTTACTGTGTGAGAGAGGAGTAAAGGTGATAATGATGATGATAGCAGCTGCTGACTCCACCGACTGTAAGAGAGACATTAACATAATATATAAATTCAACAAAAGGTATTCGTAAATAATGACTTTAGCGCAAACACACACACACACTCTCACTTTAACTCAATGTGTGTGTGTGTGTGTGTGTGTGTGTGTGTGTGTGTGTGTATGTGTGTGTGTGTCATTTAGCCATTGACCTGTGCGCTGAGGGGAAACACGACTGTGAACAAATCTGTGTCAGCGCACCGGGCGTCTTCACCTGTGACTGCAGAGAAGGATACACACTCAATGAGGACAAGAAGACCTGCACACGTTAGTCAGGCCCTCACACGGATGCACACGCGTGTACACACACATACAAACATACACTAGGGGGGGGGGTTCCTGATCTATCACATAACACGCGCTCATCCCTTCATCCTTCTTATCAAGTGGAAGAGAAGTGATGTTGTGTTCAGCTGTTAAATGACTCAGTGACCGTTTAAATCATCAATTAGAAATTTCAGGCCCAGTAGGTGCTGTTTCCATTTTTGCCTTTTCAACTTCATGTAGGTTAATTTAAATCTGCTCAGGGTCAAGAAGCAATTTCAGTTTGAACTGATTTTGATTTAAAATCTATTGCACAGGTTAATGAATGTGTAGTCGAGTCTCTGGTCCCCAGAATAGTTCTTCTCTTTGTTCTTATTAATTATTATTTAAAAGATGATCAATATATTTATTACTATATATATAATAATATATTATTATTTATTTTTTGAAGACAGAAACAAACAAAAACATCCCAACACACAATATTTCAGTGCAACTTTTACTACAAACAAGAACCTGTAACAACAAATAACAAACTGTGTGTGTGTGTGTGTGTGTGTGTGTGTGTGTGTGTGTGTGTGTGGTATTTAGCCATTGACCTGTGCGTTGAGGGGAAACACGACTGTGAACAAATCTGCATTAGTGCACCAGGCACCTTCACGTGCGACTGCAACAAAGGATTCAAACTCAACAAAGACAAGAAGACCTGCACAAGTCAGTGAATTACACACAAAGCTTCCTGTTGTTTGCCTTCACTTCTTTACTTTAACTCGTAACTGTGTTTTGAAAGGAGCTGTATAAATTATTATCATTATTATCATTAAACCCTCAAACAGACATTTATTATAACTGTTATATGGTGAAACTGTCTCTCACAAAGACACACAGTTATCATCACTGATCTGGTCCTGAGTAAAAAGTTAATCTTGTTTATTTGACTGGAAAAGAAAACACAAATAAACAACATTTTTCAAATGTTGAACACGTTTAAAACAACAGTAATAATAACAGCACCAATCCCTGCACAGTAACAAAATACTCATGAACGTGTTCTTTAGTTAGTTCAAACCTAGTTGACATGTGTGTGTCTGTGCGTGTGCAGGTGTAACTTTGTGTTATTGAACTGTGTGTTTGCAGACATGGACCTGTGTAACACGGTGGAGCACGGCTGTGAGCACCAGTGTGTCAGCACCCCTGGATCTTACTACTGTATCTGTCCAGAGGGACAGCTGCTGCAGGAGGACGGCAAGAGCTGTGGCAGTGAGTCCACTCGCTCTTTCATCATCTGCACAATGTGGATCTGTGAGGAGTCTGTCTCATCTCAGGCGTCATCAGTCACAATCATTAAAAGAACAACCTCACCTGTAGGGTTAGTTTGGAGAGACGGGGGGGGGGGGTCCTGTGGGTCCTGCAGGACCATGAAGACAGACTGCAGGAGACAGATAGAGGAACATCGAGTTAATATCACTGTGAAGGAACGACAACACACTGAGACATTACAAACTACACATGCCACCAAAACAACAAAAGTAAAGCTTGATAGAATGAAAGTCAATCAGGACCAGAACGAACCAAACATAATTAAGTTTGATGATCACACCGTTTAGTTTTTTTTTTAACTAAAACTGATTTAATGACTCTTAACGAGACAGAAGTAGTGGTACATGAACGTTAAACCTAATTAGGACCTGACTGAAGGAGCACTTGATATTAATTTTATTTCTCAGGGGCTGAAATAAAGACTGATGAGGACAATAACTTAATCTCATACAGATGTTAAAAGCAGCTCAGTTTGGTCTGTGAGAAACAAAGAGGACAATTCTTCTGCTGAATTTTCTTTTTCTCCGGGGAGGCCCAGTGAATCCTGCCTGGAACACAGTGACTTCATGTGGACATTTGTGGCCGCTCCCGCTGGAGTCACCTGGAAGACGACATCCGTTAGCATGACAACTGTAACAGCAACCAGAAACAACTTATATTTATTATATAAAATACTGGGATCATGTCTTTTTTTAATATGATGGCAGAAGCATTCTTTAAAAAGAAAGACGCATTTCTATGATGGAGTATTATCGCCATTAATTTCCTCATTTTAATACAGACGACAGGAGTTTTTCTCTGAATATAATAAACTAATAAAATGTTCCCTTCAATTTGCCCTGATGCTTAAAGTAAAGTCTCCACCTCTTTCTTCCTCAGCCTGCAAGTCTGCCAACATCGACCTGGTGCTTCTGATCGACGGCTCCAAAAGCGTCCGCCCGCAAAACTTTGAGCTGGTCAAAAAGTTTGTCAACCAGGTACAGTTCTTTTTCATGTCAACGATAAGCAGTGTGATGATATCAATGTGTATTCCACATAAATAACAACATGAACAAGCTGAATGTGATGATTAATGTTATAATTTGTTTTGTCCTCTGCATTACGTCTCATTAAAAAGTGTGTTTAAGTGTTTCACCTCAGAATCAGTAATAATCCTCGTCCACACTAACACACCTGGAAACACACGTCACATGACCATTGGCCTACACCGGTCATGTGGTATAAACAGGAAGTAGATTGTCTGCTTGTCTGCAGTTGGTTGGTTAGGAACTGAAATCACTGCGAATGCGTTACAGCGATGGTGAAAAGTAAAAGCAAAGATTTCTTTTGTTGGAGCGACGACGAGGTGGAACTGTTACTGACAGGAAGTGTTGTCGAGTCATGTGACTGAAAAGAACCAAAGTCAAGAAGAGACTTCAACCTTTTATTCAGCAAGTTCTATCTCCAGACGTGGAACGCAACAGCAAAGATAACTCGGATTCTGTTTCCATTGTTTCATTCTATTTATCTACTGAAATTAGCATCCTCAATTAGCATACTGAAGCTCTGGGCGAGTGACCATCACCACCACACCCTAAAGGAACTGTGTGTGTGTGTGTGTGTGTGTGTGTGTAAGATGAATATCCCTCACCTCCTCCTCCTCCTGCTGTGTCTCAGGTTGTTGACTCCCTGGACGTGTCCACTCACGGCACCAGAGTGGGTCTGGTCCAGTACTCCAGCCGGGTCAGGACAGAGTTTCCTCTCAACATGTACCACTCTGCTGATGAGATCAAAGCTGCAGTCATGAAGGTGAATCTGACTTTGTTATCTTCAGTTTGATGTTTTCATGTCAGACACAGTGTGAAGAAAGTATTATTCCAGAAAACCAGCCAATACATCACCTGAGTGAAATTAAAGCCGGCACAGAATTCATTTTGGAGCAAAATAAAGACAGTGTGATCATTTTAATTATCATTACACAAGTTAAATACAACTTTTAACCCAGTCCTCACTTCACTACACAAACCTCTATTTCATGAGTCGCCAACAGGAAAATATGAAAAGAAACACCTGCTCATTATCTGCCCTGACTTCAGATAGAGACCTGACGACTCCAGGTCCACAAAGTGAAGCCAGTGTGGAAGTGGGACTCCACCCCCTTCTCCTCCACATATGGTTATTGTTACTTCTAGTTTCAAAAAACCAAGATGGCGCAGGACAAAATGCCAAACTCTTCAAAATGGCAGCTCACAAACCAGCGGGTGACGTCAGGGTGGGTTGACACTTTTTAAAAAACATTTTCAATCACTTCTGTCCTCGTGCAGGTTGACTACATGGAGAAAGGAACTATGACGGGTCTGGCCCTGAAACACATGCTGGAGAACAGTTTCTCCGAGGCAGAGGGCGCTCGGCCCGCCAGCCGCAACATCCCCCGAATCGGACTGGTCTTCACGGACGGACGCTCCCAGGATGACATCACTGAGTTCGCCAAGATGACCAAAGAAGCCGGTAAGACTTCACCGATGAGAGGGTCCACGCAAATCTACGGTTTATTTTCTGGATCTGTCAGTTGATGAGTTGCTGCAGATGAATGATCTTTGCGTGCACGTTCACAGGCATCACCATGTACGCTGTGGGCGTGGGAAAAGCTGTGGAGGACGAGCTTCGTGTAATTGCGTCCGAACCCGTGGAGAAACATTTCTATTACACCACCGACTTCACCGCCATCAGCACCATCGCTGACAACCTCAAGCTGAACGTCTGCCCAGGTACAATCCTCCACTGAGGAAGCTGCATATTAACAATGTACAAACAAACACACAATACCACACACGCACATTTCACCAAAAACCTTATCACTGCAATACATTCTCAATTCAAGTGCTATATATATATATATATGAGGTTGTGTTTGTACGTAAGAAGTTAATGGTTAAACGTCTTGATTACATTACTTTGTTATAAGAGTTTGAATCATAATCATTTTCCTTTTTTACGACCTTATCTGGCAAAAATTCAAAAACTGTATATTTTCCTCAAACATGTAAAAACTAAATCCTTCATTTGACGACTGAACATACTTCTGATAATTATTGTAGATAAAGAGATAAAGAGAAGAAGATAACGCTGGCAGGGTAATTAAATATCTTGTTATTTGGCTCTACCTACTGGCTAAAGTGCGACATGACAGTTGGGTTATCATTAATAAACCTTAACCCACATATAGGGACACACATTAAAGAGAGAAGTCATTTAGACGTTTCTAATTTTGTTTTCAAGTATTTTAGTTTTCAGTTGGTCCAAGGAACATTCAAGATTAATAATTAATATACCGCTGAAGTGCATAAAGGTTTAAACTGCAGCAGTGCATCATGTGTTTCCTCATAAGTGATATTACCTGCAGCATCGAGACAAATGTGGTGAAGTGAAGGTAAAATAGTTAATGTGGAGGAGTCTACTCGTGTTTCTGAATAAATGACTAATCATCGTATCATAAAGTGAAACTGTAATAGATGAATATACAGTCGTGTGTGTGTGTGTGTATCCATGTGAATAAACACACTGACGTGTTTGTGTGTGCAGAGGAGAGTCAGGGGGAGATCGAGGTGAAGGACCCGTGTGCCTGTGAGAGTCTGGTGGAGTTCCAGCAGGCGACGATGAGCAGCCTGGAGCAGCTCACACAGAAACATATCCTTTAAAAAACAAAGCTTAACTCTCGACAGTGAACTGAGGTTTGTGACTGAACCTACAAGTGTTTTCTTTTCACTCACACACTCTGTTCTGCTGCTGAATAATCTTACCACAAACCAGTGATTCAATAAATCTGAATCTGTAAACTGACAATTATAAGAAATCTGTCAGATGAACAGTAAATACCAATGAACGTGTTAATTATTCCTTAATCAACTGTCCACTGGCTGGGATGACTGCTCGACTGGAGCAGCTGGAGAACCAGCTTCTCACCAGGAAGTGATCTGGACGTCACAGTGAGCGAACAGGACGCCACAAAGGAAGAACGAGAGAGTGAGGAAGAGGAGGAGGAGGAAGAGGAGGGCACATCCTAGAGAGATCATTTAGAGCAGGAATCAGAAAACCCTTCTAATCAATGGACAATCCAAAGTGTCTTTTCACAAAGCCTCGGTAGCCTTCAGTAGATCTGGTGATCACGTGTATGAGGACGACATTTATCTGACAGCTTGTGATTATGATTCATTTTTCTGGTACAAATTTTAAAACACTCATTGCCTTTAAAAGACAACAACAACAGCGCTAGTTCAATTGTCACTAAGATCTCTGCGCAGAAACAGTTTTTACAAGAGTCAAAAATAAATGCTTGTATAAAACAGATGAATATTAGCAACACTACGCAGCTTTGACTGATCAACAGCGCCCCCTGCAGCCACATGCTGCTGATTAACTCTGTTGGGCTGCGTGTCCGAGCGATGACGAGGTTTTCATGTAAGACAAAGTCTGATCAAAGCTCTGACTGCGTCGTCCCACTCAACCGAAACACAACTGAACGCTGGATATTACCCATGATCCTCTGCTTCCTGAACCAGAAGAGCTGCTGCTGTAACAAATCCACCAAACTCTGTTCAGAATTCTTCATATTTCAAAGTTTCCTGCTGAATACTGGAGATGAACAGGAAGCCTCACCAGAGTTACAGACGCTCAGGGAGTGAAGGAGGAAACTTTCTCCATGTTCACACTCAAACATCAAATTCACATGAATCAATCTGATGATTTAAGGTAGAAAGTTGCAGAGTGTTGCCTTAAATGCATATTTGCGCAAACCCCCAGTTTCCATGTGTCAACCAACAAACAGAGTAAGGATTGATTCAAGACCTCGTCTGACGTGTGTTAGCATCCTCCATGTAGCATGTTATCTTACATCATCTTTGCAGACAGACACAAACAGGACCACAGACTTGTTGGTATCTTTGTGAACTTCATGTAATCGATGTTGTGTAGATGTTTTCGAAAGTCACAAACCATCTGTTTCCATTAGTGCCCTATTTATACTTGATCTGTTTTGTACCGTTTGTTAAATATGATGTATTTATAGCATTTTTTTTTACCAACAGTAGACTAGTGATTAAAAAAGTCGGAGGGCAGAGAACAGGAGTTAGTATAATGAAGTGTTGTTACCACTCCCATTTTTGATACGATCATTGTTTTTTTGTTTTCCAGGTAGAAAACTAGTTTTTAAATCACAGGCCTGTTCGGCTTTGTAGTGTGAGAACTGTTGAAAACAAAGGGAAGTGTGAAGTTTCACTATTCACTAAAGCTGTGGTCTGTTGTTGATTGAGGTGTTCATATCATTATAATCAGTATTTTACTCTGAATAAATGACTTTTCTTACATGAAATATTTTTCTTTCTTCACTCTGCACTTTCTACATTTGGTCTAACAACAGTCTCCACATGTTTGTTAAATAATGAAATCAGTTATTGCTCCGTATGTATTAATTCATTGATATGACCTCCTCAACATTGGTAGATTTTCTAAGTCTTGCAATTTTGTATAAAACAAAGACGACCACAAATTTATTCTCCTTCATATTTGAACAACTTTTTGTATATTTCCTAATAACTTTACCTTTTTTATATTTTTCTGATGAATCCCTGTATTACAGCACAGAAGACAATAAAAGAGTGAAATGTCCACTGCTGAGTGATGAGTTACTTTTTTAAATTCCACATTTTTAAGGCCTTATGATGTTGCCTTGTTGCCAGCACTCAGTACGTGTGTATAAGTACAGCTGAAACACCATCTGTATCAAACTACACACACTTCTAGTAGTTTGAAGACAACAGTGGGACTTTGTAAAACTATGAAAACTATGAGGAAGGAGAGCGTGTCATCCACGAACCAGAAGGTTGGTGGATCAATCTCCTGAAATGAAATTTAGACATGTGGAGTTTTCTGTCGTTAGTCTCGTTATGTGACGTCTCGTCACATTATTAGATCCTGTTGGAGTTCTCACTGCTTTAAAAGTTACAAACCGATGATGACACATGACCCGAGTTTGAGTGTAAACAACTAATGGACGTGATGTAAACAGGAATCTGAATTTATTATTCTACCAGCAACTCTCGTCAATACTGTAATATAATTGGAATAATATCTTATTCAAAATATATTGTAATATAGTCAGATTGTCGCTGCCTTAACGTCAACAAACTCCAAAGTTTTTACTGAACTTTTCTTGGTACAGTTCTGATGATGATGATGATGATGATGAAGTGATGTCACCTTATTTTCATCAATGGCTCCACAGTTGCTTTAAGTTCATTTCTTTTCATAAAAGGTCAAACGAGTCATGTGAGGGAGTGAAGCTCTTCCAGGAACAAAACCAATTCCTCGTGGATCATCGTGTTTAAAGAGCAGCTCCCTGGGGATCACTTACTGCTTCCAGACGAAGAGCGTCGTCACTGACAATGACCTTAAACATCTGTTCTCGACAGACTGTGATGCAAGACATGTTTGTTCTGACAGGTTCTTTCTTTTTTTGAACAGACAAATAAGTTTTTACTGGAAGAGCAAATTTATTTTTATATTACTGATGAATCTGAAGATTAAAATGTGGAATTATTAACAGAACACATCGTAAAACTTATAGCCAGATTTAATCTGGCTATATGTTTTCTATGATTAATTACCAACCACTTCAAAATGGAAGATAATATTGGACCTAGGTGTTATAATTATTTCTTTCAACATTTGCTTTCAAATATAACTGACGGTGTGAGTTCAAAATGTTTCAGGATAACTTTTCACGAACTAATTAACCACCAACCATTCATTTTGTTCTAAATCAAGTTTTAATTTGAAATATTGAGGATGAAAGATTTTTTTTTTTACATTCGCTTTAAATGTTTTGTTGTGAAATCTGAAATGATGGAACAACTTTTTTTAAGCATCACAAACAAACTCTGACTTGTGATTTGTTTTCGCGGTGAAAGTTTATGAAAGAGTGAACAAGTCAAACAAGTGAGAAACAAAAGTGTCCTCAGCCTCCGTGTGGATTTCCAGCTGATGTGACCAAAGAACACGTCCCCTGAGAACAGCTTGTTGTTTTCAGACGACCTGCTTAATGTCACTGAACTTAATCAGCTGTTCTTCAACTTGTTTATCCATTTATTACAAAAGCCATTTTAAGTAAATGATCATCCTAATGATCCCAGAAAAGAAAACAGCTCCTCTTTAATGATGATGATGAGAAACTCTCTCAGAAGACACGTCTAATAAATCCCTTTGATGCTGAGTGTGTGTGTGTGTGTGCGTAACGAGCTGCCCCAGTGTGTACGACCTTTACCTTGAGGGCCTAATGAGCTCTGAAGAGAAGGAGGCTGTACGTCCTGCAGCACGACTCACTTGCTGAATACACAGAGGGTTAAATGTCAGCAGATCCCAAAGGTTCTTCCTGTGGAAAGTTTGACAAAGTTGTAATGACAGTAAGTTTACTCGAGAAAGTGCAATATTAGTGTTGAGGTGCCGAACAGAGGAAATCAAAAGTTTTTGTTTCTTGAGTGAAAGAAGCTGCAGGAGGCCGTGATTTCACAACCGAATATTAAGAAGAGGTTTCCTGACACTTCCCACGAGGCTGAGATCAAGTGATTAAACGATGTTAAGGGTTCAAAACAACAGAAGTGACTCCAACATTACAAGGCCTGGTCATTATAATATTTAAAGAGCAGATCAATTTGAAAAGTGTTTAATAAAAAACAATAAATACAAATCTAATGAAGGTTTGCGTGGATGTGATTGTGACCATATAAATAATATAATAATATAATAATATACATAAAGATGGACTTCCTTGGCCCATCCCCCACCCTTCCACTGGTTTACTGGGATTTGCTTAATCCTGCTGACACGAAAAACATAAACCACTGAGAATCAGAGGATTCGCTTGTTGAGTTCAATTACAGTAAAAATATAGGTGAGTGTGTAGCATCACTGACCAAACTAAACACCTCCGACCACGAAGACGTGGTGCCGGGCTTGTGAAACCAGGAGAACCTCAGAAACATACACACATTTCCCATTCATACACAAACATATTTAACATATGTAACATCTTTCACACGCAGTTCACCTGCAACACACAACAAGACACACACGCAGCCAGGACATCACAGTTAAAGATACACAATCTGACACCATCAATCAACAACTTAAAACATGTGACTGTCAGTTTGTGTTTGAGACGAGCAGACACACACACACACACACACACACACACACACACACACACACACACACACACACACACACACACACACACACACACACACACGATTCCTTGGATGATTGCTGACCACACAACATAAAACCTCTGAGTTTCTCTGAAGCACCAGTGTTGGTGATTGTATGCAGACTGAGGTGAGCTCTGTTAATGTATTGAAAGACTGAAACAATCATGTTTTTATTATTTTATAATTATTCATGTGAACTGTCCTGTATATGTAAGAACCAGGCTGACTCACTGAATACAGTGGTACTGTGTTTTTACTGGTGTATTTGGGTTTTTTTTTCCTTGTCTTTAACAGAATAATTTAAATTTTAAATCCTCTCTTTCAGAGTCCCTGCTCACGACCGATTCTGCTGCATGAAAAAATTAGAAGTTTGTTTCTTCGAAACCTCAGATATAAACTATTCAAAAAAACAAAAATGACTGAAAGCAAATTTAAACGCAGATGCTATTTAAAAAGACCTTGTTTATTCAAAAATGATTCACATGTAGATTTACATGTTATCTACAGAACACAGTGAAAATCTTTCAATGAGTACACTCATGTTTATTTTAGTTTATTACTATTAATGAATAACTGTAATATTTAAAATAAATTCAATCTGACTTTAAATGACAATACACTGATTTTTATCTTTCAGGCTGATGCTCTGATCCTGAGGTGATCCTGTTAAAAAGTTGAATTAACGTTCTTGATTTGTAATTTACTGAAACACTGTCCAACAGTTTCTTCAGGTGATTTCGTAGTTTAAAGGTGAGACGCTTCATTTACTAACGTGCCTTCGTGATCCCATTTAAATAGCATGTAGTGTCTCTCTGACTCACTGTCAGGACTCCACAACACATCATAATGTGATTCTCTAACAGGTTATAATCAGGAGTTCAGTCAGGAAGCTTATATTGTATTAAAATATTTGATGAGTAATGTTTTTAGAATGTGCAGCACTTGTTTTTAAATAGAAATACATCCAACCTCAACTGTTTTCCTTAGTTTGAGAAACACGTTCTTTGCACTATGATTGTGACAGAAATATATTCTGTGAACGTCCTCGTCATCAACACAATATTATACAATTATCACTGTCATGTTTTCTCATTTATCAGATCTTCAGACTTCAAGACATGAACACGTCATCCACCAACGTGACCGTGGTCATCGAGTACAGAGACTCCTTCACTAAAGCTGTGACCAAGAACGTGATTGTTGTGGTTCTCAGCATCTCCATCAACTACATCAATGCAGGCCTCATTCACACCTTCTGCAAACACCAGGTGTGATAATCTTTTCACGTGTATAAATACAAATCATTGATCGAATCCTCTGCAGCTCTGGTTGAAGGCATATTAAAGGAGAAGTTCGTTTTTTTTCAACCTGGTCCTTATTTCCAGCATATGGTTTGTAGATCTACTCACCCATAAAGGTTTGGAGTAACTTTGAGTCCTTTGGACGCTTTTAGATCCACACGTGATCGGCGTAAATCCATACAACGCAAGTGACTGGGGCATCCACAAGACAGCCTCTAAATAACGCATTATCTGCCGCGAAACTCTTTATTTACTATGAATCACCAGCACTAGTCCCCTGTGAGTCCAAGTTGCTTTGTTTACATCCCGGGCTTTCACTGGGGTGACGTCACCGAGGCACGCAGCCGCAGATCAACTGACGATCAGCTGTGTTTGTTTACACGGAGTTTGCTGCTGCTAGTTTGGCGCAACATGGCAGAACACTTATCAGGTGCATTACAGTACAGTATTGTTTTAAAGCAGTTGTGTCCTGGTGCTCGGGCATATTCACCCGGTTTGTTGATTAAACAGGTTCGCTAAGCTAACGCTAGCTCCGAGGCTGCTCGTTAGCCCGCTGAAGTTAGCTAGCCTTTAACCGGGTGAATACGCCCGAGCACCAGGACACAGCTGCTTTTCATTTGAAATCTAAAATGATGATTTCAATTTAACTTCATAAAAACGTATTTAAAACCCATTTCATTCCCTCCAGATCTTCTACATGAATCCTCGCTACATCCTTTTCATTCACCTGGTCGTCAACGACATGATCCAAGTGACGTTGACCGTCACCCTGTTCCTCATCAGTTACACCATCTACAAACTCAGCGTCTCCGTCTGCTGCACCTTTATCCTGATTGCTCTGTTCACCACAGAGAACACCCCTCTGAACCTGGCCTGCATGGCGGTCGAGTGCTACATCGCCATCTGCATCCCTCTTCGCCACGTGCAGATCTGCACCGTCAAGAGGACTCTGATGCTGATTGGTTTAATCTGGGCGACCAGCATGTTGTCAGTTCTTCCTGATCTTTTCATCACCTTGGCCACAGAGCCACTGGACTTCTTCAACTCCAGAGTGTTCTGTCTCAGAGAAACTGTGTTTCAAAATCCCCACATCCTCAAGAAAAGGGACATCACTTATATTATCTATCTAGTCATAGTTTGGGTCATAATCTTTTACACCTACTTCAGAATAATATTCACTGCTAAAGCAGCTAGCAAAGATGCTAAGAAGGCCAGAAACACAATCCTCCTCCATGGGTTTCAGGTGCTGTTGTGTATGACCACGTACGTAGAGTCACTGTTAAAACAAGCTCTCCTGCAATGGTTTCCTAAGAATTATACTGACTCCCTCTTTGCTACTTATGTCATAGTACAGATTCTGCCTCGCTCCATTAGTCCAATCATCTACGGCGTACGAGACAAAACTTTCAGGGGGTATCTGAAAAGGTATCTGCTGTGTGGACTGAGGCCACAGTGAGAATCGGGTCGTGGATGGTTTCACAAACAAGAATTACAGCCTCGCAGTTCTTCACCTCCAACCAGTCGAGTTGCAGTTTACATCCACATCCGTTTATACTCATGATATATGTAGTACAAACTTTAAAGAACTTAATAACAAGTATTTTATCACAATAAAAAGGTGTCGACCCACTGTGATGTCATCCATTTGTTTGAGAGCTGCTGTTCTGAAGTTTCACATTTTGTCCAACGACATCTTGTTTTGTTTTAGACCAGAGGTAACAAACACATACTGTGCTTTATCTTCTACATGATTATAAATGGGAACATAATTTACTAAATGAACATCCTAAATGTCCCTTTGGATCAATAAAGTATCCATCAATATATCATCGATCTTGCTGTGTTGAAGAAAAATAAAAAGTAGAGATAAGGACCATCAACTCCTCAGTGAAGCTTCCCTCTGCTGATCATCTGAGAAAAAACACCACAAATCTCATCGTAATCTTTGACACACACACACACACACACACACACACACACACACACAGTCTGTAAACATGCATGGACTCGATTCCTTGGATGATTGCTGACCACACAACATAAAACCTCTGAGTTTCTCTGAAGCACCAGTGTTGGTGATTGTATGCAGACTGAGGTGAGCTCTGTTTCCTCTGTGCACTCATGTCACAGTGGAAATTAACGTATTTAAAGACTGAAACAATCATGTTTTTATTATATATTATTATAGAAAATGTTAATGTAGATGCTGTTTAAAAAGAAAATATGATGTATTAATATATATGTATATATTATCTTTCAGGCTGATGCCCTGATCCTGATGTGAAGAGTCAACATATTTTTATTCCTATTAAGAAGAAATTAACTTTTCAACTTTTAATTTTCTAAAACACAACAGTTCTTCAGCTGATAGTTTAAAGTTGAGACGCTTCTTTACAAACAGTTTTAAATGTTGGGTTATTTTTGCTTCCATGTTTTCTTTCAGACAAATGCAAGGGATGTGTTTATTTACACAATCTTTCCTCCATAGATTTTAAGTATAATAATAAGTATTTAATACTAAAAACTGTTGTTTGAGCTATTTCTGTTCTGGAAACTTATTTAAACTGTCACATTTAATTTGATAATGCATTTTTTATATGTTTAATCATAACACTTCAAAACAAAGTATACTTGTGTTCATATAAGTAACTGGTGAAGTTTCATTGTGAAAACCTGTTTGTTAGAATTTGATCTATTCATTGAAGATATTGAGCGTGTTGAATTTGGATAGGTGATTGTTTTACAAATATAAAGTAGAGTTCATCGTGATCCCATTTAAATAGCATGTAGTGTCTCTCTGACTCACTGTCAGGACTCCACAACACATCATAATGTGATTCTCTAACAGGTTATAATCAGGAGTTCAGTCAGGAAGCTTATATTGTATTAAAATATTTGATGAGTAATGTTTTTAGAATGTGCAGCACTTGTTTTTAAATAGAAATACATCCAACTTCAACTGTTTTCCTTAGTTTGAGAAACACGTTCTTTGCACTATGATTGTGACAGAAATATATTCTGTGAACGTCCTCGTCATCAACACAATATTATACAATTATCACTGTCATGTTTTCTCATTTATCAGATCTTCAGACTTCAAGACATGAACACGTCATCCACCAACGTGACCGTGTTTATTCAGTCTCGAGACTCCTTCACTAAAGCTGTGACCAAGAACGTGATTGTTGTGGTTCTCAGCATCTCCATCAACTACATCAATGCAGGCCTCATTCACACCTTCTGCAAACACCAGGTGTGATAATCTTTTCACGTGTATGAATACAAATCATTGAACGAATCCTCTGCAGCTCTGGTTGAAGGCATATTAAGACATTTTCATTCTGACTTTAAAATGATGATCTCAATTTAACTTCATAAAAACTTATTTAATACCCATTTCATTCCCTCCAGATCTTCTACATGAATCCTCGCTACATCCTTTTCATTCACCTGGTCGTCAACGACATGATCCAAGTGACGTTGACCGTTACCCTGTTCATCATCAGTTACACCATCTACAAACTCAGTGTCTCCGTCTGCTGCACCTTTATCCTGATTGCTCTGTTCACCACAGAGAACACCCCTCTGAACCTGGCCTGCATGGCGGTCGAGTGCTACATCGCCATCTGTATCCCTCTTCGCCACGTGCAGATCTGCACCGTCAAGAGGACTCTGATGCTGATTGGTTTAATCTGGGCGACCAGCATGTTGTCAGTTCTTCCTGATCTTTTCATCACCTTGGCCACAGAGCCACTGGACTTCTTCAACTCCAAAGTGTTATGTCTCAGAGAAACTGTGTTTCAAAATCCCCACATGATCGAGAAAAGGGAAATCACTTATATTATCTATCTAGTCATAGTTTGGGTCATAATCTTTTACACCTACTTCAGAATAATATTCACTGCTAAAGCAGCTAGCAAAGATGCTAAGAAGGCCAGAAACACAATCCTCCTCCATGGGTTTCAGGTGCTGTTGTGTATGACCACGTACGTAGGGCCGCTGTTAAAACAAGCTCTCCTGCAATGGTTTCCTAAGAATTATACTGACTCCCTCTTTGCTACTTATGTCATAATACAGATTCTGCCTCGCTCCATTAGTCCAATCATCTACGGCGTACGAGACAAAACTTTCAGGGGGTATCTGAAAAGGTATCTGCTGTGTGGACTGAGGCCACAGTGAGAATCGGGTCGTGGATGGTTTCACAAACAAGAATTACAGCCTCGCAGTTCTTCACCTCCAACCAGTCGAGTTGCAGTTTACATCCACATCCAGTTATACTCATGATATATGTAGTACAAACTTTAAAGAACTTAATAACAAGTATTTTATCACAATAAAAAGGTGTCGACCCACTGTGATGTCATCCATTTGTTTGAGAGCTGCTGTTCTGAAGTTTCACATTTTGTCCAACGACATCTTGTTTTGTTTTAGACCAGAGGTAACAAACACATACTGTGCTTTATCTTCTACATGATTATAAATGGGAACATAATTTACTAAATGAACATCCTAAATGTCCCTTTGGATCAATAAAGTATCCATCAATATATCATCGATCTTGCTGTGTTGAAGAAAAATAAAAAGTAGAGATAAGGACCATCAACTCCTCAGTGAAGCTTCCCTCTGCTGATCATCTGAGAAAAAACACCACAAATCTCATCGTAATCTTTGACACACACACACACACACACACACACACACACACACACAGTCTGTAAACATGCATGGACTCGATTCCTTGGATGATTGCTGACCACACAACATAAAACCTCTGAGTTTCTCTGAAGCACCAGTGTTGGTGATTGTATGCAGACTGAGGTGAGCTCTGTTTCCTCTGTGCACTCATGTCACAGTGGAAATTAACGTATTTAAAGACTGAAACAATCATGTTTTTATTATATATTATTATAGAAAATGTTAATGTAGATGCTGTTTAAAAAGAAAATATGATGTATTAATATATATGTATATATTATCTTTCAGGCTGATGCCCTGATCCTGATGTGAAGAGTCAACATATTTTTATTCCTATTAAGAAGAAATTAACTTTTCAACTTTTAATTTTCTAAAACACAACAGTTTCTTCAGCTGATAGTTTAAAGTTGAGACGCTTCTTTACAAACAGTTTTAAATGTTGGGTTATTTTTGCTTCCATGTTTTCTTTCAGACAAATGCAAGGGATGTGTTTATTTACACAATCTTTCCTCCATAGATTTTAAGTATAATAATAAGTATTTAATACTAAAAACTGTTGTTTGAGCTATTTCTGTTCTGGAAACTTATTTAAACTGTCACATTTAATTTGATAATGCATTTTTTATATGTTTAATCATAACACTTCAAAACAAAGTATACTTGTGTTCATATAAGTAACTGGTGAAGTTTCATTGTGAAAACCTGTTTGTTAGAATTTGATCTATTCATTGAAGATATTGATCGGTTGAATTTGGATAGGTGATTGTTTTACAAATATAAAGTAGAGTTCATCGTGATCCCATTTAAATAGCATGTAGTGTCTCTCTGACTCACTGTCAGGACTCCACAACACATCATAATGTGATTCTCTAACAGGTTATAATCAGGAGTTCAGTCAGGAAGCTTATATTGTATTAAAATATTTGATGAGTAATGTTTTTAGAATGTGCAGCACTTGTTTTTAAATAGAAATACATCCAACTTCAACTGTTTTCCTTAGTTTGAGAAACACGTTCTTTGCACTATGATTGTGACAGAAATATATTCTGTGAACGTCCTCGTCATCAACACAATATTATACAATAATCACTGTCATGTTTTCTCATTTATCAGATCTTCAGACTTCAAGACATGAACACGTCATCCACCAACATGACCGTGGTCATCGAGTACAGAGACTCCTTCACTAAAGCTGTGACCAAGAACGTGATTGTTGTGGTTCTCAGCATCTCCATCAACTACATCAATGCAGGCCTCATTCACACCTTCTGCAAACACCAGGTGTGATAATCTTTTCACGTGTATGAATACAAATCATTGAACGATCCTCTGCAGCTCTGGTTGAAGGCATATTAAGATATTTTCATTCTGACTTTAAAATGATGATCTCAATTTAACTTCATAAAAACGTATTTAAAACCCATTTCATTCCCTCCAGATCTTCTACATGAATCCTCGCTACATCCTTTTCATTCACCTGGTCGTCAACGACATGATCCAAATGACGTTGACCATCACCCTGTTCCTCATCAGTTACACCATCTACAAACTCAGCATCTCCGTCTGCTGCATCTTCGTCCTGATTGCTCTGTTCACCACAGAGAACACCCCTCTGAACCTGGCCTGCATGGCGGTTGAGTGCTACATCGCCATCTGCATCCCTCTTCGCCACGTGCAGATCTGCACCGTCAAGAGGACTCTGATGCTGATTGGTTTAATCTGGGCGACCAGCATGTTGTCAGTTCTTCCTGATCTTTTATTCACCTTGGCCACAGAGCCACTGGACTTCTTCAACTCCAGAGTGTTCTGTCTCAGAGAAACTGTGTTTCGAAATCCCCACATGATCGAGAAAAGGGAAATCACTTATATTATCTATCTAGTCATAGTTTGGGTCATAATCTTTTACACCTACTTCAGAATAATATTCACTGCTAAAGCAGCTAGCAAAGATGCTAAGAAGGCCAGAAACACAATCCTCCTCCATGGGTTTCAGGTGCTGTTGTGTATGACCACGTACGTAGGGCCACTGTTAAATCAAGCTCTCCTGCAATGGTTTCCTAAGAATTATACTGACTCCCTCTTTGCTACTTATGTCATAGTACAGATTCTGCCTCGCTCCATTAGTCCAATCATCTACGGCGTACGAGACAAAACTTTCAGGGGGTATCTGAAAAGGTATCTGCTGTGTGGACTGAGGCCACAGTGAGAATCGGGTCGTGGATGGTTTCACAAACAAGAATTACAGCCTCGCAGTTCTTCACCTCCAACCAGTCGAGTTGCAGTTTACATCCACATCCGTTTATACTCATGATATATGTAGTACAAACTTTAAAGAACTTAATAACAAGTATTTTATCACAATAAAAAGGTGTCGACCCACTGTGATGTCATCCATTTGTTTGAGAGCTGCTGTTCTGACGTTTCACATTTTGTCCAACGACATCTTGTTTTGTTTTAGACCAGAGGTAACAAACACATACTGTGCTTTATCTTCTACATCATTATAAATGGGAACATAATTTACTAAATGAACATCCTAAATGTCCCTTTGGATCAATAAAGTATCCATCAATATATCATCGATCTTGCTGTGTTGAAGAAAAATAAAAAGTAGAGATAAGGACCATCAACTCCTCAGTGAAGCTTCCCTCTGCTGATCATCTGAGAAAAAACACCACAAATCTCATCGTAATCTTTGACACACACACACACACACACACACACACACACACCACACACACACACACACACACACACACACACACACACACACACACACACACACACACACACACACACACAGTCTGTAAACATGCATGGACTCGATTCCTTGGATGATTGCTGACCACACAACATAAAACCTCTGAGTTTCTCTGAAGCACCAGTGTTGGTGATTGTATGCAGACTGAGGTGAGCTCTGTTTCCTCTGTGCACTCATGTCACAGTGGAAATTAACGTATTTAAAGACTGAAACAATCATGTTTTTATTATATATTATTATAGAAAATGTTAATGTAGATGCTGTTTAAAAAGAAAATATGATGTATTAATATATATGTATATATTATCTTTCAGGCTGATGCCCTGATCCTGATGTGAAGAGTCAACATATTTTTATTTCTATTAAGAAGAAATTAACTTTTCAACTTTTAATTTTCTAAAACACAACAGTTCTTCAGCTGATAGTTTAAAGTTGAGACGCTTCTTTACAAACAGTTTTAAATGTTGGGTTATTTTTGCTTCCATGTTTTCTTTCAGACAAATGCAAGGGATGTGTTTATTTACACAATCTTTCCTCCATAGATTTTAAGTATAATAATAAGTATATAATACTAAAAACTGTTGTTTGAGCTATTTCTGTTCTGGAAACTTATTTAAACTGTCACATTTAATTTGATAATGCATTTTTTATATGTTTAATCATAACACTTCAAAACAAAGTATACTTGTGTTCATATAAGTAACTGGTGAAGTTTCATTGTGAAAACCTGTTTGTTAGAATTTGATCTATTCATTGAAGATATTGATCGGTTGAATTTGGATAGGTGATTGTTTTACAAATATAAAGTAGAGTTCATCGTGATCCCATTTAAATAGCATGTAGTGTCTCTCTGACTCACTGTCAGGACTCCACAACACATCATAATGTGATTCTCTAACAGGTTATAATCAGGAGTTCAGTCAGGAAGCTTATATTGTATTAAAATATTTGATGAGTAATGTTTTTAGAATGTGCAGCACTTGTTTTTAAATAGAAATACATCCAACTTCAACTGTTTTCCTTAGTTTGAGAAACACGTTCTTTGCACTATGATTGTGACAGAAATATATTCTGTGAACGTCCTCGTCATCAACACAATATTATACAATTATCACTGTCATGTTTTCTCATTTATCAGATCTTCAGACTTCAAGACATGAACACGTCATCCACCAACGTGACCGTGGTCATCGAGTACAGAGACTCCTTCACTAAAGCTGTGACCAAGAACGTGATTGTTGTGGTTCTCAGCATCTCCATCAACTACATCAATGCAGGCCTCATTCACACCTTCTGCAAACACCAGGTGTGATGTTCATTACATTCAAATACTAAGCAATAAATGTGTCAACCGACAATTTACTTATCAACTTTCAACCTGATCAACTTGTTTCAACAGTAATATAATGTGATATTTGGAATCTATTTGAGTATTCAAGTAAAGTCTGACCTATATAACTACATATATGTAGAGTTGATGTATATGTGACACATTGAATTAACAGGTACAGGTTTAAAACGTATATTTTTACAAGATGCTAAACTCAAATACTGTGGCCCTGTCTGATTGCTTAGAGGAGCGAGGCTGTCTAAGGAACATTAGAAGCAATTTCTGTATTTCTGCACCGATGCCAGGCTCTTCAATGAGTCAGAGTCATTCAGGCCTTTCAAAACACCTCTCCGACTGACGTGTCATAAACCTTTTGGGTAGACACACCTCCCTGCAGCTGTCATAAAGCAGCTCTGTAACAGGAGCAGGCCGAGGTGAATCATCACAGGAAAGAAAGGATCTGAATTTGCCACTGACAGGGAGGTGAACAGGCACTTGAACAAAGGGGCTCTGACCAGAGACTGCAACGCTGATGTGATTTCAGCAGAAGGGATCCACAGAAAGGACACGGGGGCAATAACTAGACCTGCTGCAGAGATTAAGCCTCGATTTGCAAGTTGTCACACGTCTTGGCAGTTGATGTCAGCAGTCACAGTTGTGTTTGTTGGCTCCCAGGACTAAAAACCAGCTGGTTGTTTTAGCTTCTGATGAAAGTCCTGTTCATAATCCTCAAGTAAGAATCATCAAGAGGGCGACGATTGTTTAAAACTATAAAAAAGGAGAAATTTAACCGACAAGGATCTAAAAGAAAAACCTCGAAAATAAGTTCAAATTAAAACTTAAAATAACATAAAAGATCAACTGGAAACACTGAAAGTAAAAAAAATGATGTAGCATCTGTTCAGTCACTCAATCACATACTTTGTCGTTGTAAATAATAATAATAATGGCTTGAATTTATATAGCGCCTTTCGCGGGACCCAAGGACGCTTTGCATAAGTTTGTGAGGACAAGACAGAAGAGAAAAGAGAAAAGTAATAATACCAAACAGGATCAAATTTAGCAGCAGGGAGGAGCATTAACTGAGGCCAAAGGCCTTAGTGAAGGGGTGCTGCTTGAGGAGTTTTTGAAGATCTGTCTTCATGGCATGAAGTTCAGCTGTGAACCAGGGGGCTGGGCAGGTGTAGGTGACAGTTCGGGTTTTGAGAGGGGCGAGAGAGTCAAGACTGAGGGAAAGAGCAGTGTTGTAGTGGGCAACCAGGCCCTCAGCCATGGTGCTCGGGGGATCCGAGGCCAGGTGTGAAGCCAGTAGGTTTGCCAGAGCTGGTGAAGTCACCGTCTTGGTGTTCCTAAAGGTGCGTTTTGCATGCTGTCTGGGCGGGGGATAGGAACTGTGAAAAGGACAGCGTGATGGTCAGAGACCGCAAGGTCAAGGCCCTGCAGCTGGGAGAGGGTTGTGCCATTGGAGCGTACCAGATCCAGTTTGTGACCTTTGGCACGGGTGGGACCTTGAACATGTTGTGTGATGTTGAAGCAGTCCAGGGGTGACAGGAATTCAGTGGCCAGTGTGCAGTTGGTGGAGTCGACGTGAATATTGAAGTCACCAAGCAGTAACGTAGATGGAGACATGGAGCAGATGGAGGTGAGTAGCTCTGACAGCTCAGACATGAGGGTGGAGGAGGCTTTGGGGGGTCGGTAAATGGGAACAACCTGGAGCAGCGAGGGTCGAGCCAGGGTGAAGGCGACACATTCAAACAAGGTGGTATTGGATACCAGAAGCTCTTTGAGCAGGAAGTCAGCTCTGTGTATTATGGCCAGCCCACCACCCCAGCCCATAGAGCTGGGCTTTTGGATGTAGTAATACTACAATAATACATACTACAATAATACATTAAATTCAAGGATTAAAAGTTAACTATTCTGAAATTAGTTGATCTCAATTTAACTTCATAAAAACGTATTTAAAACCCATTTCTTTCCCTCCAGATCTTCAACACGAATCCTCGGTATATTCTGTTTTTTCACCTGGTCGTCAATGACATGATCCAAGTGACGTTGACCATCACCCTGTTCCTCATCAGTTACACCATCTACAAACTCAGCGTCTCCGTCTGCTGCATCTTTATCCTGATTGTTCTGTTCACCACAGAGAACACCCCTCTGAACCTGGCCTGCATGGCGGTCGAGTGCTACATCGCCATCTGTATCCCTCTTCGCCACGTGCAGATCTGCACCGTCAAGAGGACTCTGATGCTGATTGGTTTAATCTGGGCGACCAGCATGTTGTCAGTTCTTCCTGATCTTTTCATCACCTTGGCCACAGAGCCACTGGACTTCTTCAACTCCAAAGTGTTCTGTCTCACGGACACCGTGTTTCCAAATCCCCACATCCTCAAGAAAAGGGACATCACTTATATTATCTATCTAGTCATAGTTTGGGTCATAATCTTTTACACCTACTTCAGAATAATATTCACTGCTAAAGCAGCTAGCAAAGATGCTAAGAAGGCCAGAAACACAATCCTCCTCCATGGGTTTCAGGTGCTGTTGTGTATGACCACGTACATAGAGTCACTGTTAAAACAAGCTCTCCTGCAATGGTTTCCTAAGAATTATACTGACTCCCTCTTTGCTACTTATGTCATAATACATATTCTGCCTCGCTCCATTAGTCCAATCATCTACGGCGTACGAGACAAAACTTTCAGGGGGTATCTGAAAAGGTATCTGCTGTGTGGACTGAGGCCACAGTGAGAATCGGGTCGTGGATGGTTTCACAAACAAGAATTACATCCTCGCAGTTCTTCACCTCCAACCAGTCGAGTTGCAGTTTACATCCACATCCGTTTATACTCATGATATATGTAGTACAAACTTTAAAGAACTTAATAACAAGTATTTTATCACAATAAAAAGGTGTCGACCCACTGTGATGTCATCCATTTGTTTGAGAGCTGCTGTTCTGAAGTTTCACATTTTGTCCAACGACATCTTGTTTTGTTTTAGACCAGAGGTAACAAACACATACTGTGCTTTATCTTCTACATGATTATAAATGGGAACATAATTTACTAAATGAACATCCTAAATGTCCCTTTGGATCAATAAAGTATCCATCAATATATCATCGATCTTGCTGTGTTGAAGAAAAATAAAAAGTAAAGATAAGGACCATCAACTCCTCAGTGAAGCTTCCCTCTGCTGATCATCTGAGAAAAAACACCACAAATCTCATCGTAATCTTTGACACACACACACAAACACACACGCACACACACACACACACGCACGCACACACACACACACACACACGCACACACACACCACACACACACACACACACACACACACACACACACACACACTCTGTAAACATGCATGGACTCGATTCCTTGGATGATTGCTGACCACACAACATAAAACCTCTGAGTTTCTCTGAAGCACCAGTGTTGGTGATTGTATGCAGACTGAGGTGAGCTCTGTTTCCTCTGTGCACTCATGTCACAGTGGAAATTAACGTATTTAAAGACTGAAACAATCATGTTTTTATTATATATTATTATAGAAAATGTTAATGTAGATGCTGTTTAAAAAGAAAATATGATGTATTAATATATATGTATATATTATCTTTCAGGCTGATGCCCTGATCCTGATGTGAAGAGTCAACATATTTTTATTCCTATTAAGAAGAAATTAACTTTTCAACTTTTAATTTTCTAAAACACAACAGTTTCTTCAGCTGATAGTTTAAAGTTGAGACGCTTCTTTACAAACAGTTTTAAATGTTGGGTTATTTTTGCTTCCATGTTTTCTTTCAGACAAATGCAAGGGATGTGTTTATTTACACAATCTTTCCTCCATAGATTTTAAGTATAATAATAAGTATATAATACTAAAAACTGTTGTTTGAGCTATTTCTGTTCTGGAAACTTATTTAAACTGTCACATTTAATTTGATAATGCATTTTTATATGTTTAATCATAACACTTCAAAACAAAGTATACTTGTGTTCATATAAGTAACTGGTGAAGTTTCATTGTGAAAACCTGTTTGTTAGAATTTGATCTATTCATTGAAGATATTGAGCGTGTTGAATTTGGATAGGTGATTGTTTTACAAATATAAAGTAGAGTTCATCGTGATCCCATTTAAATAGCATGTAGTGTCTCTCTGACTCACTGTCAGGACTCCACAACACATCATAATGTGATTCTCTAACAGGTTATAATCAGGAGTTCAGTCAGGAAGCTTATATTGTATTAAAATATTTGATGAGTAATGTTTTTAGAATGTGCAGCACTTGTTTTTAAATAGAAATACATCCAACTTCAACTGTTTTCCTTAGTTTGAGAAACAAGTTCTTTGCACTATGATTGTGACAGAAATATATTCTGTGAACGTCCTCGTCATCAACACAATATTATACAATTATCACTGTCATGTTTTCTCATTTATCAGATCTTCAGACTTCAAGACATGAACACGTCATCCACCAACGTGACCGTGGTCATCGAGTACAGAGACTCCTTCACTAAAGCTGTGACCAAGAACGTGATTGTTGTGGTTCTCAGCATCTCCATCAACTACATCAATGCAGGCCTCATTCACACCTTCTGCAAACACCAGGTGTGATGTTCATTACATTCAAATACTAAGCAATAAATGTGTCAACCGACAATTTACTTATCAACTTTCAACCTGATCAACTTGTTTCAACAGTAATATAATGTGATATTTGGAATCTATTTGAGTATTCAAGTAAAGTCTGACCTATATAACTACATATATGTAGAGTTGATGTATATGTGACACATTGAATTAACAGGTACAGGTTTAAAACGTATATTTTTACAAGATGCTAAACTCAAATACTGTGGCCCTGTCTGATTGCTTAGAGGAGCGAGGCTGTCTAAGGAACATTAGAAGCAATTTCTGTATTTCTGCACCGATGCCAGGCTCTTCAATGAGTCAGAGTCATTCAGGCCTTTCAAAACACCTCTCCGACTGACGTGTCATAAACCTTTTGGGTAGACACACCTCCCTGCAGCTGTCATAAAGCAGCTCTGTAACAGGAGCAGGCCGAGGTGAATCATCACAGGAAAGAAAGGATCTGAATTTGCCACTGACAGGGAGGTGAACAGGCACTTGAACAAAGGGGCTCTGACCAGAGACTGCAACGCTGATGTGATTTCAGCAGAAGGGATCCACAGAAAGGACACGGGGGCAATAACTAGACCTGCTGCAGAGATTAAGCCTCGATTTGCAAGTTGTCACACGTCTTGGCAGTTGATGTCAGCAGTCACAGTTGTGTTTGTTGGCTCCCAGGACTAAAAACCAGCTGGTTGTTTTAGCTTCTGATGAAAGTCCTGTTCATAATCCTCAAGTAAGAATCATCAAGAGGGCGACGATTGTTTGAAACTATAAAAAAGGAGAAATTTAACCGACAAGGATCTAAAAGAAAAACCTCGAAAATAAGTTCAAATTAAAACTTAAAATAACATAAAAGATCAACTGGAAACACTGAAAGTAAAAAAAATGATGTAGCATCTGTTCAGTCACTCAATCACATACTTTGTCGTTGTAAATAATAATAATAATGGCTTGAATTTATATAGCGCCTTTCGCGGGACCCAAGGACGCTTTGCATAAGTTTGTGAGGACAAGACAGAAGAGAAAAGAGAAAAGTAATAATACCAAACAGGATCAAATTTAGCAGCAGGGAGGAGCATTAACTGAGGCCAAAGGCCTTAGTGAAGGGGTGCTGCTTGAGGAGTTTTTGAAGATCTGTCTTCATGGCATGAAGTTCAGCTGTGAACCAGGGGGCTGGGCAGGTGTAGGTGACAGTTCGGGTTTTGAGAGGGGCGAGAGAGTCAAGACTGAGGGAAAGAGCAGTGTTGTAGTGGGCAACCAGGCCCTCAGCCATGGTGCTCGGGGGATCCGAGGCCAGGTGTGAAGCCAGTAGGTTTGCCAGAGCTGGTGAAGTCACCGTCTTGGTGTTCCTAAAGGTGCGTTTTGCATGCTGTCTGGGCGGGGGATAGGAACTGTGAAAAGGACAGCGTGATGGTCAGAGACCGCAAGGTCAAGGCCCTGCAGCTGGGAGAGGGTTGTGCCATTGGAGCGTACCAGATCCAGTTTGTGACCTTTGGCACGGGTGGGACCTTGAACATGTTGTGTGATGTTGAAGCAGTCCAGGGGTGACAGGAATTCAGTGGCCAGTGTGCAGTTGGTGGAGTCGACGTGAATATTGAAGTCACCAAGCAGTAACGTAGATGGAGACATGGAGCAGATGGAGGTGAGTAGCTCTGACAGCTCAGACATGAGGGTGGAGGAGGCTTTGGGGGGTCGGTAAATGGGAACAACCTGGAGCAGCGAGGGTCGAGCCAGGGTGAAGGCGACACATTCAAACAAGGTGGTATTGGATACCAGAAGCTCTTTGACCAGGAAGTCAGCTCTGTGTATTATGGCCAGCCCACCACCCCAGCCCATAGAGCTGGGCTTTTGGATGTAGTAATACTACAATAATACATACTACAATAATACATTAAATTCAAGGATTAAAAGTTAACTATTCTGAAATTAGTTGATCTCAATTTAACTTCATAAAAACGTATTTAAAACCCATTTCTTTCCCTCCAGATCTTCAATACGAATCCTCGGTATATTCTGTTTTTTCACCTGGTCGTCAATGACATGATCCAAGTGACGTTGACCATCACCCTGTTCCTCATCAGTTACACCATCTACAAACTCAGCGTCTCCGTCTGCTGCATCTTTATCCTGATTGTTCTGTTCACCACAGAGAACACCCCTCTGAACCTGGCCTGCATGGCGGTCGAGTGCTACATCGCCATCTGTATCCCTCTTCGCCACGTGCAGATCTGCACCGTCAAGAGGACTCTGATGCTGATTGGTTTAATCTGGGCGACCAGCATGTTGTCAGTTCTTCCTCATCTTTTATTCACCTTGGCCACAGAGCCACTGGACTTCTTCAACTCCAAAGTGTTCTGTCTCACGGACACCGTGTTTCCAAATCCCCACATCCTCAAGAAAAGGGACATCACTTATATTATCTATCTAGTCATAGTTTGGGTCATAATCTTTTACACCTACTTCAGAATAATATTCACTGCTAAAGCAGCTAGCAAAGATGCTAAGAAGGCCAGAAACACAATCCTCCTCCATGGGTTTCAGGTGCTGTTGTGTATGACCACGTACGTAGGGCCGCTGTTAAAACAAGCTCTCCTGCAATGGTTTCCTAAGAATTATACTGACTCCCTCTTTGCTACTTATGTCATAGTACAGATTCTGCCTCGCTCCATTAGTCCAATCATCTACGGCGTACGAGACAAAACTTTCAGGGGGTATCTGAAAAGGTATCTGCTGTGTGGACTGAGGCCACAGTGAGAATCGGGTCGTGGATGGTTTCACAAACAAGAATTACAGCCTCGCAGTTCTTCACCTCCAACCAGTCGAGTTGCAGTTTACATCCACATCCGTTTATACTCATGATATATGTAGTACAAACTTTAAAGAACTTAATAACAAGTATTTTATCACAATAAAAAGGTGTCGACCCACTGTGATGTCATCCATTTGTTTGAGAGCTGCTGTTCTGAAGTTTCACATTTTGTCCAACGACATCTTGTTTTGTTTTAGACCAGAGGTAACAAACACATACTGTGCTTTATCTTCTACATGATTATAAATGGGAACATAATTTACTAAATGAACATCCTAAATGTCCCTTTGGATCAATAAAGTATCCATCAATATATCATCGATCTTGCTGTGTTGAAGAAAAATAAAAAGTAGAGATAAGGACCATCAACTCCTCAGTGAAGCTTCCCTCTGCTGATCATCTGAGAAAAAACACCACAAATCTCATCGTAATCTTTGACACACACACACACACACACACACACCACACACACACACACACACACTCACACACACACACACACACACACACACACACACACACACACACACACACACACACACACACACACACACACACACACACACACACCACACACACACACACACACACACACACACACACACAGTCTGTAAACATGCATGGACTCGATTCCTTGGATGATTGCTGACCACACAACATAAAACCTCTGAGTTTCTCTGAAGCACCAGTGTTGGTGATTGTATGCAGACTGAGGTGAGCTCTGTTTCCTCTGTGCACTCATGTCACAGTGGAAATTAACGTATTTAAAGACTGAAACAATCATGTTTTTATTATATATTATTATAGAAAATGTTAATGTAGATGCTGTTTAAAAAGAAAATATTATGTATTAATATATATGTATATATTATCTTTCAGGCTGATGCCCTGATCCTGATGTGAAGAGTCAACATATTTTTATTCCTATTAAGAAGAAATTAATTTTTCAACTTTTAATTTTCTAAAACACAACAGTTTCTTCAGCTGATAGTTTAAAGTTGAGACGCTTCTTTACAAACAGTTTTAAATGTTGGGTTATTTTTGCTTCCATGTTTTCTTTCAGACAAATGCAAGGGATGTGTTTATTTACACAATCTTTCCTCCATAGATTTTAAGTATAATAATAAGTATTTAATACTAAAAACTGTTGTTTGAGCTATTTCTGTTCTGGAAACTTATTTAAACTGTCACATTTAATTTGATAATGCATTTTTTATATGTTTAATCATAACACTTCAAAACAAAGTATACTTGTGTTCATATAAGTAACTGGTGAAGTTTCATTGTGAAAACCTGTTTGTTAGAATTTGATCTATTCATTGAAGATATTGAGCGTGTTGAATTTGGATAGGTGATTGTTTTACAAATATAAAGTAGAGTTCATCGTGATCCCATTTAAATAGCATGTAGTGTCTCTCTGACTCACTGTCAGGACTCCACAACACATCATAATGTGATTCTCTAACAGGTTATAATCAGGAGTTCAGTCAGGAAGCTTATATTGTATTAAAATATTTGATGAGTAATGTTTTTAGAATGTGCAGCACTTGTTTTTAAATAGAAATACATCCAACTTCAACTGTTTTCCTTAGTTTGAGAAACACGTTCTTTGCACTATGATTGTGACAGAAATATATTCTGTGAACGTCCTCGTCATCAACACAATATTATACAATTATCACTGTCATGTTTTCTCATTTATCAGATCTTCAGACTTCAAGACATGAACACGTCATCCACCAACATGACCGTGGTCATCGAGTACAGAGACTCCTTCACTAAAGCTGTGACCAAGAACGTGATTGTTGTGGTTCTCAGCATCTCCATCAACTACATCAATGCAGGCCTCATTCACACCTTCTGCAAACACCAGGTGTGATGTTCATTACATTCAAATACTAAGCAATAAATGTGTCAACCGACAATTTACTTATCAACTTTCAACCTGATCAACTTGTTTCAACAGTAATATAATGTGATATTTGGAATCTATTTGAGTATTCAAGTAAAGTCTGACCTATATAACTACATATATGTAGAGTTGATGTATATGTGACACATTGAATTAACAGGTACAGGTTTAAAACGTATATTTTTACAAGATGCTAAACTCAAATACTGTGGCCCTGTCTGATTGCTTAGAGGAGCGAGGCTGTCTAAGGAACATTAGAAGCAATTTCTGTATTTCTGCACCGATGCCAGGCTCTTCAATGAGTCAGAGTCATTCAGGCCTTTCAAAACACCTCTCCGACTGACGTGTCATAAACCTTTTGGGTAGACACACCTCCCTGCAGCTGTCATAAAGCAGCTCTGTAACAGGAGCAGGCCGAGGTGAATCATCACAGGAAAGAAAGGATCTGAATTTGCCACTGACAGGGAGGTGAACAGGCACTTGAACAAAGGGGCTCTGACCAGAGACTGCAACGCTGATGTGATTTCAGCAGAAGGGATCCACAGAAAGGACACGGGGGCAATAACTAGACCTGCTGCAGAGATTAAGCCTCGATTTGCAAGTTGTCACACGTCTTGGCAGTTGATGTCAGCAGTCACAGTTGTGTTTGTTGGCTCCCAGGACTAAAAACCAGCTGGTTGTTTTAGCTTCTGATGAAAGTCCTGTTCATAATCCTCAAGTAAGAATCATCAAGAGGGCGACGATTGTTTAAAACTATAAAAAAGGAGAAATTTAACCGACAAGGATCTAAAAGAAAAACCTCGAAAATAAGTTCAAATTAAAACTTAAAATAACATAAAAGATCAACTGGAAACACTGAAAGTAAAAAAAATGATGTAGCATCTGTTCAGTCACTCAATCACATACTTTGTCGTTGTAAATAATAATAATAATGGCTTGAATTTATATAGCGCCTTTCGCGGGACCCAAGGACGCTTTGCATAAGTTTGTGAGGACAAGACAGAAGAGAAAAGAGAAAAGTAATAATACCAAACAGGATCAAATTTAGCAGCAGGGAGGAGCATTAACTGAGGCCAAAGGCCTTAGTGAAGGGGTGCTGCTTGAGGAGTTTTTGAAGATCTGTCTTCATGGCATGAAGTTCAGCTGTGAACCAGGGGGCTGGGCAGGTGTAGGTGACAGTTCGGGTTTTGAGAGGGGCGAGAGAGTCAAGACTGAGGGAAAGAGCAGTGTTGTAGTGGGCAACCAGGCCCTCAGCCATGGTGCTCGGGGGGATCCGAGGCCAGGTGTGAAGCCAGTAGGTTTGCCAGAGCTGGTGAAGTCACCGTCTTGGTGTTCCTAAAGGTGCGTTTTGCATGCTGTCTGGGCGGGGGATAGGAACTGTGAAAAGGACAGCGTGATGGTCAGAGACCGCAAGGTCAAGGCCCTGCAGCTGGGAGAGGGTTGTGCCATTGGAGCGTACCAGATCCAGTTTGTGACCTTTGGCACGGGTGGGACCTTGAACATGTTGTGTGATGTTGAAGCAGTCCAGGGGTGACAGGAATTCAGTGGCCAGTGTGCAGTTGGTGGAGTCGACGTGAATATTGAAGTCACCAAGCAGTAACGTAGATGGAGACATGGAGCAGATGGAGGTGAGTAGCTCTGACAGCTCAGACATGAGGGTGGAGGAGGCTTTGGGGGGTCGGTAAATGGGAACAACCTGGAGCAGCGAGGGTCGAGCCAGGGTGAAGGCGACACATTCAAACAAGGTGGTATTGGATACCAGAAGCTCTTTGAGCAGGAAGTCAGCTCTGTGTATTATGGCCAGCCCACCACCCCAGCCCATAGAGCTGGGCTTTTGGATGTAGTAATACTACAATAATACATACTACAATAATACATTAAATTCAAGGATTAAAAGTTAACTATTCTGAAATTAGTTGATCTCAATTTAACTTCATAAAAACGTATTTAAAACCCATTTCTTTCCCTCCAGATCTTCAATACGAATCCTCGGTATATTCTGTTTTTTCACCTGGTCGTCAATGACATGATCCAAGTGACGTTGACCATCACCCTGTTCCTCATCAGTTACACCATCTACAAACTCAGCGTCTCCGTCTGCTGCATCTTTATCCTGATTGTTCTGTTCACCACAGAGAACACCCCTCTGAACCTGGCCTGCATGGCGGTCGAGTGCTACATCGCCATCTGCATCCCTCTTCGCCACGTGCAGATCTGCACCGTCAAGAGGACTCTGATGCTGATTGGTTTAATCTGGGCGACCAGCATGTTGTCAGTTCTTCCTCATCTTTTATTCACCTTGGCCACAGAGCCACTGGACTTCTTCAACTCCAAAGTGTTCTGTCTCACGGACACCGTGTTTCCAAATCCCCACATCCTCAAGAAAAGGGACATCACTTATATTATCTATCTAGTCATAGTTTGGGTCATAATCTTTTACACCTACTTCAGAATAATATTCACTGCTAAAGCAGCTAGCAAAGATGCTAAGAAGGCCAGAAACACAATCCTCCTCCATGGGTTTCAGGTGCTGTTGTGTATGACCACGTACGTAGGGCCACTGTTAAATCAAGCTCTCCTGCAATGGTTTCCTAAGAATTATACTGACTCCCTCTTTGCTATTTATGTCATAATACAGATTCTGCCTCGCTCCATTAGTCCAATCATCTACGGCGTACGAGACAAAACTTTCAGGGGGTATCTGAAAAGGTATCTGCTGTGTGGACTGAGGCCACAGTGAGAATCGGGTCGTGGATGGTTTCACAAACAAGAATTACAGCCTCGCAGTTCTTCACCTCCAACCAGTCGAGTTGCAGTTTACATCCACATCCGTTTATACTCATGATATATGTAGTACAAACTTTAAAGAACTTAATAACAAGTATTTTATCACAATAAAAAGGTGTCGACCCACTGTGATGTCATCCATTTGTTTGAGAGCTGCTGTTCTGAAGTTTCACATTTTGTCCAACGACATCTTGTTTTGTTTTAGACCAGAGGTAACAAACACATACTGTGCTTTATCTTCTACATGATTATAAATGGGAACATAATTTACTAAATGAACATCCTAAATATCCCTTTGGATCAATAAAGTATCCATCAATATATCATCGATCTTGCTGTGTTGAAGAAAAATAAAAAGTAGAGATAAGGACCATCAACTCCTCAGTGAAGCTTCCCTCTGCTGATCATCTGAGAAAAAACACCACAAATCTCATCGTAATCTTTGACACACACACACACACACACACCACACACACACACACACACACACACACACACACACACACACACACACACACACACACACAGTCTGTAAACATGCATGGACTCGATTCCTTGGATGATTGCTGACCACACAACATAAAACCTCTGAGTTTCTCTGAAGCACCAGTGTTGGTGATTGTATGCAGACTGAGGTGAGCTCTGTTTCCTCTGTGCACTCATGTCACAGTGGAAATTAACGTATTTAAAGACTGAAAC
Organism: Paralichthys olivaceus; assembly: GCF_024713975.1. Classification (NCBI taxonomy): domain Eukaryota; kingdom Metazoa; phylum Chordata; class Actinopteri; order Pleuronectiformes; family Paralichthyidae; genus Paralichthys; species Paralichthys olivaceus. The sequence continues at coordinate 1,788,759 of NC_091094.1, forward strand.
AATCATGTTTTTATTATATATTATTATAGAAAGTGTTAATGTAGATGCTGTTTAAAAAGAAAATATGATGTATTAATATATATGTATATATTATCTTTCAGGCTGATGCCCTGATCCTGATGTGAAGAGTCAACATATTTTTATTCCTATTAAGAAGAAATTAACTTTTCAACTTTTAATTTTCTAAAACACAACAGTTTCTTCAGCTGATAGTTTAAAGTTGAGACGCTTCTTTACAAACAGTTTTAAATGTTGGGTTATTTTTGCTTCCATGTTTTCTTTCAGACAAATGCAAGGGATGTGTTTATTTACACAATCTTTCCTCCATAGATTTTAAGTATAATAATAAGTATATAATACTAAAAACTGTTGTTTGAGCTATTTCTGTTCTGGAAACTTATTTAAACTGTCACATTTAATTTGATAATGCATTTTTTATATGTTTAATCATAACACTTCAAAACAAAGTATACTTGTGTTCATATAAGTAACTGGTGAAGTTTCATTGTGAAAACCTGTTTGTTAGAATTTGATCTATACATTGAAGATATTGAGCGTGTTGAATTTGGATAGGTGATTGTTTTACAAATATAAAGTAGAGTTCATCGTGATCCCATTTAAATAGCATGTAGTGTCTCTCTGACTCACTGTCAGGACTCCACAACACATCATAATGTGATTCTCTAACAGGTTATAATCAGGAGTTAAGTCAGGAAGCTTATATTGTATTAAAATATTTGATGAGTAATGTTTTTAGAATGTGCAGCACTTGTTTTTAAATAGAAATACATCCAACTTCAACTGTTTTCCTTAGTTTGAGAAACACGTTCTTTGCACTATGATTGTGACAGAAATATATTCTGTGAACGTCCTCGTCATCAACACAATATTATACAATTATCACTGTCATGTTTTCTCATTTATCAGATCTTCAGACTTCAAGACATGAACACGTCATCCACCAACGTGACCGTGGTCATCGAGTACAGAGACTCCTTCACTAAAGCTGTGACCAAGAACGTGATTGTTGTGGTTCTCAGCATCTCCATCAACTACATCAATGCAGGCCTCATTCACACCTTCTGCAAACACCAGGTGTGATAATCTTTTCACGTGTATAAATACAAATCATTGATCGAATCCTCTGCAGCTCTGGTTGAAGGCATATTAAAGGAGAAGTTCGTTTTTTTTCAACCTGGTCCTTATTTCCAGCATATGGTTTGTAGATCTACTCACCCATAAAGGTTTGGAGTAACTTTGAGTCCTTCGGACGCTTTTAGATCCACACGTGATCGGCGTAAATCCATACAACGCAAGTGACTGGGGCATCCACAAGACAGCCTCTAAATAACGCATTATCTGCCGCGAAACTCTTTATTTACTATGAATCACCAGCACTAGTCCCCTGTGAGTCCAAGTTGCTTTGTTTACATCCCGGGCTTTCACTGGGGTGACGTCACCGAGGCACGCAGCCGCAGATCAACTGACGATCAGCTGTGTTTGTTTACACGGAGTTTGCTGCTGCTAGTTTGGCGCAACATGGCAGAACACTTATCAGGTGCATTACAGTACAGTATTGTTTTAAAGCAGTTGTGTCCTGGTGCTCGGGCATATTCACCCGGATGGTTGATTAAACAGGTTCGCTAAGCTAACGCTAGCTCCGAGGCTGCTCGTTAGCCCGCTGAAGTTAGCTAGCCTTTAACCGGGTGAATACGCCCGAGCACCAGGACACAGCTGCTTTTCATTTGAAATCTAAAATGATGATTTCAATTTAACTTCATAAAAACGTATTTAAAACCCATTTCATTCCCTCCAGATCTTCTACATGAATCCTCGCTACATCCTTTTCATTCACCTGGTCGTCAACGACATGATCCAAGTGACGTTGACCGTCACCCTGTTCATCATCAATTACACCATCTACAAACTCAGTGTCTCCGTCTGCTGCACCTTTATCCTGATTGCTCTGTTCACCACAGAGAACACCCCTCTGAACCTGGCCTGCATGGCGGTCGAGTGCTACGTCGCCATCTGTATCCCTCTTCGCCACGTGCAGATCTGCACCGTCAAGAGGACTCTGATGCTGATTGGTTTAATCTGGGCGACCAGCATGTTGTCAGTTCTTCCTGATCTTTTATTCACCTTGGCCACAGAGCCACTGGACTTCTTCGACTCCAAAGTGTTCTGTCTCAGAGAAACTGCGTTTCCAAATCCCCACATGATCGAGAAAAGGGACATCACTTATATTATCTATCTAGTCATAGTTTGGGTCATAATCTTTTACACCTACTTCAGAATAATATTCACTGCTAAAGCAGCTAGCAAAGATGCTAAGAAGGCCAGAAACACAATCCTCCTCCATGGGTTTCAGGTGCTGTTGTGTATGACCACGTACGTAGGGCCACTGTTAAAACAAGCTCTCCTGCAATGGTTTCCTAAGAATTATACTGACTCCCTCTTTGCTACTTATGTCACAATACATATTCTGCCTCGCTCCATTAGTCCAATCATCTACGGCGTACGAGACAAAACTTTCAGGGGGTATCTGAAAAGGTATCTGCTGTGTGGACTGAGGCCACAGTGAGAATCGGGTCGTGGATGGTTTCACAAACAAGAATTACAGCCTCGCAGTTCTTCACCTCCAACCAGTCGAGTTGCAGTTTACATCCACATCCAGTTATACTCATGATATATGTAGTACAAACTTTAAAGAACTTAATAACAAGTATTTTATCACAATAAAAAGGTGTCGACCCACTGTGATGTCATCCATTTGTTTGAGAGCTGCTGTTCTGAAGTTTCACATTTTGTCCAACGACATCTTGTTTTGTTTTAGACCAGAGGTAACAAACACATACTGTGCTTTATCTTCTACATCATTATAAATGGGAACATAATTTACTAAATGAACATCCTAAATGTCCCTTTGGATCAATAAAGTATCCATCAATATATCATCGATCTTGCTGTGTTGAAGAAAAATAAAAAGTAGAGATAAGGACCATCAACTCCTCAGTGAAGCTTCCCTCTGCTGATCATCTGAGAAAAAACACCACAAATCTCATCGTAATCTTTGACACACACACACACACACACACCACACACACACACACACACACACACACACACACACACACACACACACACACACACACACACACACACACACACACACAGTCTGTAAACATGCATGGACTCGATTCCTTGGATGATTGCTGACCACACAACATAAAACCTCTGAGTTTCTCTGAAGCACCAGTGTTGGTGATTGTATGCAGACTGAGGTGAGCTCTGTTTCCTCTGTGCACTCATGTCACAGTGGAAATTAACGTATTTAAAGACTGAAACAATCATGTTTTTATTATATATTATTATAGAAAGTGTTAATGTAGATGCTGTTTAAAAAGAAAATATGATGTATTAATATATATGTATATATTATCTTTCAGGCTGATGCCCTGATCCTGATGTGAAGAGTCAACATATTTTTATTCCTATTAAGAAGAAATTAACTTTTCAACTTTTAATTTTCTAAAACACAACAGTTTCTTCAGCTGATAGTTTAAAGTTGAGACGCTTCTTTACAAACAGTTTTAAATGTTGGGTTATTTTTGCTTCCATGTTTTCTTTCAGACAAATGCAAGGGATGTGTTTATTTACACAATCTTTCCTCCATAGATTTTAAGTATAATAATAAGTATTTAATACTAAAAACTGTTGTTTGAGCTATTTCTGTTCTGGAAACTTATTTAAACTGTCACATTTAATTTCATAATGCATTTTTTATATGTTTAATCATAACACTTCAAAACAAAGTATACTTGTGTTCATATAAGTAACTGGTGAAGTTTCATTGTGAAAACCTGTTTGTTAGAATTTGATCTATTCATTGAAGATATTGATCGGTTGAATTTGGATAGGTGATTGTTTTACAAATATAAAGTAGAGTTCATCGTGATCCCATTTAAATAGCATGTAGTGTCTCTCTGACTCACTGTCAGGACTCCACAACACATCATAATGTGATTCTCTAACAGGTTATAATCAGGAGTTAAGTCAGGAAGCTTATATTGTATTAAAATATTTGATGAGTAATGTTTTTAGAATGTGCAGCACTTGTTTTTAAATAGAAATACATCCAACTTCAACTGTTTTCCTTAGTTTGAGAAACACGTTCTTTGCACTATGATTGTGACAGAAATATATTCTGTGAACGTCCTCGTCATCAACACAATATTATACAATTATCACTGTCATGTTTTCTCATTTATCAGATCTTCAGACTTCAAGACATGAACACGTCATCCACCAACGTGACCGTGGTCATCGAGTACAGAGACTCCTTCACTAAAGCTGTGACCAAGAACGTGATTGTTGTGGTTCTCAGCATCTCCATCAACTACATCAATGCAGGCCTCATTCACACCTTCTGCAAACACCAGGTGTGATAATCTTTTCACGTGTATGAATACAAATCATTGAACGATCCTCTGCAGCTCTGGTTGAAGGCATATTAAGATATTTTCATTCTGACTTTAAAATGATGATTTCAATTTAACTTCATAAAAACGTATTTAAAACCCATTTCATTCCCTCCAGATCTTCTACATGAATCCTCGCTACATCCTTTTCATTCACCTGGTCATCAGCGACATGATCCAAATGACGTTGACCGTCACCCTGTTCCTCATCAGTTACACCATCTACAAACTCAGCATCTCCGTCTGCTGCATCTTCGTCCTGATTGCTCTGTTCACCACAGAGAACACCCCTCTGAACCTGGCCTGCATGGCGGTCGAGTGCTACATCGCCATCTGCATCCCTCTTCGCCACGTGCAGATCTGCACCGTCAAGAGGACTCTGATGCTGATTGGTTTAATCTGGGCGACCAGCATGTTGTCAGTTCTTCCTGATCTTTTCATCACCTTGGCCACAGAGCCACTGGACTTCTTCAACTCCAAAGTGTTCTGTCTCAGAGAAACCGTGTTTCCAAATCCCCACATCCTCAAGAAAAGGGACATCACTTATATTATCTATCTAGTCATAGTTTGGGTCATAATCTTTTACACCTACTTCAGAATAATATTCACTGCTAAAGCAGCTAGCAAAGATGCTAAGAAGGCCAGAAACACAATCCTCCTCCATGGGTTTCAGGTGATGTTGTGTATGACCACATACGTAGGGCCACTGTTAAAACAAGCTCTCCTGCAATGGTTTCCTAAGAATTATACTGACTCCCTCTTTGCTACTTATGTCATAGTACAGATTCTGCCTCGCTCCATTAGTCCAATCATCTACGGCGTACGAGACAAAACTTTCAGGGGGTATCTGAAAAGGTATCTGCTGTGTGGACTGAGGCCACAGTGAGAATCGGGTCGTGGATGGTTTCACAAACAAGAATTACAGCCTCGCAGTTCTTCACCTCCAACCAGTCGAGTTGCAGTTTACATCCACATCCGTTTATACTCATGATATATGTAGTACAAACTTTAAAGAACTTAATAACAAGTATTTTATCACAATAAAAAGGTGTCGACCCACTGTGATGTCATCCATTTGTTTGAGAGCTGCTGTTCTGAAGTTTCACATTTTGTCCAACGACATCTTGTTTTGTTTTAGACCAGAGGTAACAAACACATACTGTGCTTTATTTATTTGAACATTCTAATCCATCCATCCATCCCACTATCTATCATGCTGTGTGGAAGGAAACTTAAATCTAGAGAGAAAGACCATAAACTCCTGCTGGGGGGATTTGAGGAAAAAACACCAAAATATTCAGAGGGGGATTAGCCTGACAGCTGACCAGTTAACACTCCGCCATATATAAAGTGTCTGGTGTGGTTGGTCTCAGGTCTGAGTACATTAACTGAGGTAAGTACCTGCTGTTCACTGACTGGTATCTGTGACTGATATTTCATCACCGGGGCATTGTTAAGACGGTTTGTTGCAGATGTGTCTTTTCACTTGCACACGCCTGTTTGTGTGTTTTTGTCTTGTGGTTTATTTCTTTATCGTTCTTTTTTTTTTTCTGTTGACAAATGTTGACACAGAATGATAAAAAAAAAAGAATGCTCTTATTTTGAAAGCTTTATAAAGGTTTGGAAAGTGCTGGAACAGTGAAACTACCATGATATTAATAACCAAATGAATTTGCCTTGTTTTTGCTCTTTGCATTATCTTTGTATTAATGCATGTGATCCTCCGGCTGCAGTGAGAACGGGTTGTTTACCTTTTACAGGATCCGTTGTGACTAATTCCTTCCAAGAACCTGCTTAAACATTCTACCTCTGTTCTACCTTTGTCTCTGTCTGTAGGTGAGATGTAATGAAATCTCATGGCTGATGATGGTTGTTTATCCAACAGTTTATATTCATAGTATAAGACTTAAAGGTTCAGTGTGTAGAAGTTTGTGATATCAAGTGTTGAAGTGTCATGTTGCAGCTGAACACCCCTCCCCTCCCCCTCTCCTTCTAAACATGAAAAAGAACCTGTGGCAGCTTCAGTCGTCATAAAACTCAAAAGGTTTTAGTTTGTCCAGTCTGGACTAATGTAAAAAACATGGTGGCCTCCGTAGAGAGGGTCCCCTCCATGTAAATATAAAGTATTTGAATATCAAGTATTTAAATATAAAGTATTTAAATATGAAGGACCTTTTCTGGGGTAAAGAAAACTACAATTCATATAATTTAGATGAAACAAACTAGTGAAAACATCATGAGGATTTTTCTACATTAAATTTCTGCCAATAGATCCTTTCACCTGAATCTTACACACTGGAGCTTTAAATTAGTCATAATTTTTACTGTTACATTACTTCGATAACCACATCTTGGAAAAAGCTTCATGTTGTGTAATATCCTGTTTTCTATTCTTTTTACATAAATATTTGGTTATTCATTAATCTGAACTTATCTGGATGTTCTGCAAATGTTTTGTCTTTATTGGTTTACAGAATCTGCTCTTTATGAAAACACCTCTAACAGATTCAACGGTAGTTTGATACCATGTCTGTGGAAATCTTGTGAGCCATTGTTCTCGGCATGCAGCGGCTAAGTTGCCCTCTCTGTATGTCTGCAGACTTTTGTATTGGTTTTTGAATATAAAAGCCTCCTTTGGCTGGTTCCTACCTACCAGTGTGTATGTGTGTCCTACATTTTCACTGAAATCATTGAGGAACATATTTAGAAAATGTTTACATGTTAATGCATCAGAGCTGGATTTTTGTCCATGACATTTATTTGCACATTGACTGACTATTGTGTTCATTCATTTGAAGGACAATTGTAAAAGTTATATTTATCAGTTGGTATTGTTTCTGTTTATTCATACTGCTCTCTCCATCAGTTCACTTTTAAAAAAGGTTTTGATCTCAGTGAGATTTTTACATGGTTTAACAAAAGGACATAGAATTATTGTATTCATGCATTTAATGACATTAGCTTTCATTAGCACACAAGTCTAAAATATGTTCTAATGACCTGGTTGTCAAAGCCTAATGACAAACGGGTTTAAAAAGAGGAAGATCCTCCTAAATTCAGAGTTACTTGCTGTAAATATTTACTTACAAATAATGAATGTTCATCTCTTCTTTTCAGACGTCAAGACATGAACTTGTCATCCACCAACGTGACCGTGTTTATTCAGTCCCGAGACTCCTTCACTAAAGCTGTGACCAAGAACGTGATTGTTGTGGTTCTCAGCATCTCCATCAACTACATCAATGCAGGCCTCATTCACACCTTCTGCAAACACCAGGTGTGATAATCTTTTCACGTGTATGAATACAAATCATTGAACGAATCCTCTGCAGCTCTGGTTGAAGGCATATTAAGACATTTTCATTTTAACTCTAAAATGATCTGGTAATTCTATCCCTTTTTTATAATGACACCCCAGAGACGTGTGCTGGTATAAAAAGAGAACAGATTGTCTGTTCTGCAGTTGGTTGCAGTAACGGTGACTGACAGTAGATTTTTACAGTGTAGATGTACAGCTACATTAATCTGGTGATTTCATTTTTCATTATGTTTGTGTAGCTACAATAGTAAATGAGAGAAAGATGGTGTCCCATTCTCTAAGTGCAATGGAACCTTTGTGAGAAAAAAGTCAAGGAACAATTTCAAAACTCCCGTTCAAGAATCATAAACTTGAAAAGAAAGAATGTGAAAGACTGTGAAAGATTGTGTGGTGGCAGCGGGTTGGGATCGAGGTGGCTGAGGAGATCTGTGGTTATGGCTTCTTAAATTAATGTACAAGTTTTGGACATTTGTGTTATTCCAAGTTTTTTTACGATAATAACAAAGTGCTGATACCAATATCAGTTAAGTATCTGACTCAGACTTCCAGAGTCTTCAAACTACATCCTCCTTCACGTGTTGTTTTCTCTCATCTTCCAGATCTTCTACATGAATCCTCGCTACATCCTATTCATTCACCTGGTCGTCAACGACATGATCCAAGTGACGTTGACCGTCACCCTGTTCCTCATCAGTTACACCATCTACAAACTCAATGTCTCCGTCTGCTGCATCTTTATCCTGATTGCTCTGTTCACCACAGAGAACACCCCTCTGAACCTGGCCTGCATGGTGGTCGAGTGCTACATCGCCATCTGCATCCCTCTTCGCCACGTGCAGATCTGCACCGTCAAGAGGACTCTGATGCTGATTGGTTTAATCTGGGCGACCAGCATGTTGTCAGTTCTTCCTGATCTTTTCATCACCTTGGCCACAGAGCCACTGGACTTCTTCAACTCCAAAGTGTTCTGTCTCAGAGAAACTGTCTTCCCAAGTGCACTCATTACCAAGAAGAGGGACATCACATACACAGTGTTTCTAGTCATAGTTTGGCTCATTATCTTTTATAGTTACTTCAGAATTCTGTTCACTGTAAAAACAGCGAGCAAAAAAAACAAGAAAGCCAGAAACACAATTCTCCTTCATGGATTCCAGCTGCTGCTTTGTATGACCACATATGTAGCCCCTCGGTTATTCAGTGTTTTGCTGCAATGGTTCCCTCAGACTTATACAGACTCTGTCTTTGCTTATTATATTATTGTGCAGATGCTGCCACGATCCATTAGTCCAATAATCTATGGCGTACGAGACAATACTTTCAGGGGGTATCTGAAGAGGTATCTGTTGTGTAGAGTTAGTATAAACTAACCAAGCATTCACATGACTGGCTCTTTGTTGAAAGCTTCAATCAAACATTCTTCTACACTTTTAAATCTAAACTGCTTTTCACACTATTCAGTGTTTCCAAATACACACAGGAACTGCAAGTCTGGTCAAGACATACTGAAGTCAAACTGGTCATTTTGTTAACTCTGCAAAGGAGATAATGTTTTAGCCCCTTTCTGTTTCTTGACTGTTTATTTAACGGATTTCCACAAAACGTGGTGAAAGGATGTAACAAGAAAGAACCGATTAAATCTTTGCACAGATCTGGACTCAAGGACAATTCCAGAAATGTTTATAGAGAATAATACATGGATCTCGATTAAGAAACTCAAAGGACTGATATCTACGAATGTGAGTAACGTGATGTGGCTTAATTGAAATTTAGTGGATTGTTGGGCTCAAGCTACTTCTAGCCAAGTAGGTTATGTTTTTCGTCTGCCTTAGTTTGTTTGTTAATTACCACAAAACGTGCTGGAAGGATGTGATATGAGTAAGGAAAGAACCCAATAAATATGAAATTGTAATTAATAAATTGTATTATTCTAAAGAAATAGTTCAGAGACTTGTAGAATCAATGCCAAGACATTAAAGCTGTTCTGATTACGCATTCTGCCTCAAAACTTTGACTGACACTGTCAACAAGCCACGTTCACTCATACACTCATGAATATTATGCCGTCATGCCTCATTCTGCAGAAGACAGTCCTGATATAAAGCCAACACTCAGCCCTCAGGCTTATTTCAGTTCTGGTGGAGGAGTATACGCAGGTGCACTGTTGGAGGTAGGGCAGTTTTTAATGTTATCACACTGTATCAGTGCAGTATCTTCATATCATGTTGTTTATAGTGCTGCAATTATTTTTAAATGTATGTGTGTATACTATTCAACAACAGGATTTGTTCTGCAACTATTTTCATCTCCAACATGAAGAGTGTGTCATTTAATTTCCAATATTTAGTAAAATCGAGAATGTTTATCAGTTTGAACAGACCTTTACAGATGTAGGTGTGTTCTAGATATTTTTAGGTTTGAATGGTTTCACTGTAAAAAAAAAAAAGAGAACAGATTCAGCTCTGCTGTTACAGAGCATGTTTCAGGAACAGGATCATTCCTTCTCTTTACGATCAGCTCACATCTGTCAGCGTAACATCTGGGATCTCTGCCTTTATTATTATCTATTATGTTTCTGCACTTATTATCCACTGGGGTTTTGTCCAGTTCTTATCATGCACACTTTATCTGTTTCTGGTGTATAAAATGTTAAATGCAAATCTTCAAACTTATTTACTGTGTTTTTATCCTGTATCTGGCCTTGCAGGTGTGTTTTTTAAAGTGCTATGTAAGATTTATTCTAATATCTGTAGATTATTACTTGAACGGTTGACAGATGTATTCCTTTTGTTTCTGGTACAAAGACAAATGTGTTAAAGCTTGAATTAACAGAACAAATCTGAACAAACACTTGTTCATTTTGTACATTAGTCTTGCAGGCTCCTGACATCGTCACCATGAATTCCTCCTCTTACAACATTAATGTGACGATACTGAGTTATCGAGAGTCTCAGGGCACAGCTGTGGCCAAAAACGTGCTCCTTCTGGCTCTTGGTCTGACCATCAACTACATCAATTGCACCCTGATTCACACCTTCAGAAAACACGAGGTCAGAATCCTTCTCAACGTGTTTGTCACCATAGTTATTAATATTTTCATGATCATTATTATCAGTGATTTCAGGTCGAAAGAGAAACAAACAGGGGAGAGTTTCTTTGACTTCTTTCTTCTTCTCCTCTTTCAGATACTTTACCTGAATCCTCGTTACATCTTATTCATCCACCTGGTGTTGAACGATATGATCCAGCTCACTATAACAATCAGCCTGTTTTTCATTAGTTACGTCTTCTACAAGATCCAAGCTACGCTCTGTTGCCTCATCATCACCCTTGCCGTCTTCACCACCCTCAACACGCCACTGAATTTAGCTGCCATGGCGGTGGAGTGCTACATCGCTATCTGTCTACCACTGCAACATGCTGAGTTCTGCAACATCAAAAGAACATGCATTGCCATCGGTTGGATTTGGGCCCTGAACATAGTTTCTGCTCTGTCAGATGTGTTTATCGTTCTGGCAACAGAGCCACTGCGTTTACGTTCTACTATTTTTTGTGAGAGAGATAACCTGTTCCGACACCCTATAATTTTAGAAAAGAGGGAGGTTTCCTATGTAATCTATCTGATCTGTGTTTGGTTGACTCTCCTCTACGCATACTTCAAGATCTTCTTGGCGGCTAAAGCTGCTAAAGAGAGTAAATCAGGGGATGGAGATGCAAAGAAGGCAAGTAAAACCATCCTGCTTCATGGCTTTCAGCTGATGCTGTGTATGCTGACCTATTTAGCCCATGTTATAAAGGATGCCCTGTTGTACTTGTCCCCCAAACATTTTGTACATGTAATGTTTGTTTCTTATATCATCATTCAGGTGTTACCCAGATTTATCAGTCCTATAGTGTATGGGCTACGAGACAAGACTTTCAGACAGCACCTGAAAAAGCACCTGATGTTTACACTGAGTTCAACCATCAAACCGTGGTGAAGTTCATGTCGCTGGACTAAAAGAACCAGACAGATTTTTCTGTGAATATGAGAATGATTCAATAACGATTCAGCATTCAACCATTCAACATATTCAACCATTCAACATTAAATTATTATTATCAAATTATTTGTCCTCCATCATTACTTCACATGGCTGCTTTTCCATCAGTACAATCAGTCACACAAATCTGAACTCATTTGTTATTTAGAATGTGCTTTTCAAAGTATTATAGACTATAACTGTTGTGTGTGCTGTGCAAAATAAGGTTTTCAATTCAGAAATCAAACTCTGCTCCTCTGCTCTTTTCTAATCCCTCAAATGTAGAACTGATCTTTATAAAAACAGCTGAGTTCATATTTAGGGTCCTGGATCACATTTCGAAGATGTCGGATCATGAATCCTGATCTTTCCGATCGCTTGAACCCTGATGTCCTGGCCTTACACGACTCGTCTCACTGAACACTGCGCGCAAAAACTGTTCTTCCAATGTGTTTAAATATGTATCTCATAAACTCCAGAGCAAATAAAATAAACACAAAGTAACCTGCTCCATGTGTCCTCATAACTTCTGAATGTGTTGGTGTTTATCTTTAACGTGTAAAGCGAGCTCAGGTCAGGTGGGAGTGTAAGACCGGCCTCAGGGTCATACATGTGTCTATAACGTGTGTGTCTGCCCTGATCTGAAGCAGCCACAGCAATAACTTTACAGCACTGGGCCTCTGCAGTGTCCTGGCGTCGAGGAAATACAGTCGTTATCAGAAATGTCACATTGCAGCACCACTGCAGACACGCAGCACAAACGCTGCCTGTGTGAACAGCAGAGACACTCGCTGCCTAACGAAATGCGGGATAATAATCAGACGCCGTAATCGTAATTCGAAATTCCATTAATCGCCCAACTGTCATAACGAGGGATGACATCATCACAGTGAAACATTGTCACTTAACAAATTCAAATTCTAAAAATATTGATCAGGTTTAAACTGGTATCAGTAATTGAACTTGTTGTCTGTCCTTCTAGGTTTTTTTTTAAATACACACAACATGAACACACAATAATAATCCCAAGTGTCATCTATAAACCATCTATATAAAGTCCTGACATCAGCAGCTGCAGCAGATGTTTACCAGGTGTTGATGTGCGACATCCTACTGGGTATGATCAGTCTTTCTCATTGTTATAGCACTGAACTGCTTCTGCGTGAACCAATCATCAATAACTCATCATATCATTGCTGCATGTATGTATGTATGTATGTATGTTGTTATTATGTGCGATGTGCTTTTTTCAGTTATTTACTTTGTTTAGATTCATTATTGTGGGATTTTCCTGAAGATGAACAGATTTTTAATCTGGGCGACCAGCATGTTGTCAGTTCTTCCTGATCTTTTCATCACCTTGGCCACAGAGCCACTGGACTTCTTCAACTCCAAAGTGTTCTGTCTCAGAGAAACTGTCTTCCCAAGTGCACTCATTACCAAGAAGAGGGACATCACATACACAGTGTTTCTAGTCATAGTTTGGCTCATTATCTTTTATAGTTACTTCAGAATTCTGTTCACTGTAAAAACAGCGAGCAAAAAAAACAAGAAAGCCAGAAACACAATTCTCCTTCATGGATTCCAGCTGCTGCTTTGTATGACCACATATGTAGCCCCTCGGTTATTCAGTGTTTTGCTGCAATGGTTCCCTCAGACTTATACAGACTCTGTCTTTGCTTATTATATTATTGTGCAGATGCTGCCACGATCCATTAGTCCAATAATCTATGGCGTACGAGACAATACTTTCAGGGGGTATCTGAAGAGGTATCTGTTGTGTAGAGTTAGTATAAACTAACCAAGCATTCACATGACTGGCTCTTTGTTGAAAGCTTCAATCAAACATTCTTCTACACTTTTAAATCTAAACTGCTTTTCACACTATTCAGTGTTTCCAAATACACACAGGAACTGCAAGTCTGGTCAAGACATACTGAAGTCAAACTGGTCATTTTGTTAACTCTGCAAAGGAGATAATGTTTTAGCCCCTTTCTGTTTCTTGACTGTTTATTTAACGGATTTCCACAAAACGTGGTGAAAGGATGTAACAAGAAAGAACCGATTAAATCTTTGCAACGATCTGGACTCAAGGACAATTCCAGAAATGTTTATAGAGAATAATACATGGATCTCGATTAAGAAACTCAAAGGACTGATATCTACGAATGTGAGTAACGTGATGTTGCTTAATTGAAATTTAGGGGATTGTTGGGCTCAAGCTACTTCTAGCAAAGTAGGTTATGTTTTTCGTCTGCCTTAGTTTGTTTGTTAATTACCACAAAACGTGCTGGAAGGATGTGATATGAGTAAGGAAAGAACCCAATAAATATGAAATTGTAATTAATAAATTGTATTATTCTAAAGAAAGAGTTCAGAGACTTGTAGAATCAATGCCAAGACATTAAAGCTGTTCTGATTACGCATTCTGCCTCAAAACTTTGACTGACACTGTCAACAAGCCACGTTCACTCATACACTCATGAATATTATGCCGTCATGCCTCATTCTGCAGAAGACAGTCCTGATATAAAGCCAACACTCAGCCCTCAGGCTTATTTCAGTTCTGGTGGAGGAGTATACGCAGGTGCACTGTTGGAGGTAGGGCAGTTTTTAATGTTATCACACTGTATCAGTGCAGTATCTTCATATCATGTTGTTTATAGTGCTGCAATTATTTTTAAATGTATGTGTGTATACTATTCAACAACAGGATTTGTTCTGCAACTATTTTCATCTCCAACATGAAGAGTGTGTCATTTAATTTCAAATATTTAGTAAAATCGAGAATGTTTATCAGTTTGAACAGACCTTTACAGATGTAGGTGTGTTCTAGATATTTTTAGGTTTGAATGGTTTCACTGTAAAAAAAAAAAAGAGAACAGATTCAGCTCTGCTGTTACAGAGCATGTTTCAGGAACAGGATCATTCCTTCTCTTTACGATCAGCTCACATCTGTCAGCGTAACATCTGGGATCTCTGCCTTTATTATTATCTATTATGTTTCTGCACTTATTATCCACTGGGGTTTTGTCCAGTTCTTATCATGCACACTTTATCTGTTTCTGGTGTATAAAATGTTAAATGCAAATCTTCAAACTTATTTACTGTGTTTTTATCCTGTATCTGGCCTTGCAGGTGTGTTTTTTAAAGTGCTATGTAAGATTTATTCTAATATCTGTAGATTATTACTTGAACGGTTGACAGATGTATTCCTTTTGTTTCTGGTACAAAGACAAATGTGTTAAAGCTTGAATTAACAGAACAAATCTGAACAAACACTTGTTCATTTTGTACATTAGTCTTGCAGGCTCCTGACATCGTCACCATGAATTCCTCCTCTTACAACATTAATGTGACGATACTGAGTTATCGAGAGTCTCAGGGCACAGCTGTGGCCAAAAACGTGCTCCTTCTGGCTCTTGGTCTGACCATCAACTACATCAATTGCACCCTGATTCACACCTTCAGAAAACACGAGGTCAGAATCCTTCTCAACGTGTTTGTCACCATAGTTATTAATATTTTCATGATCATTATTATCAGTGATTTCAGGTCGAAAGAGAAACAAACAGGGGAGAGTTTCTTTGACTTTTTTCTTCTTCTCCTCTTTCAGATACTTTACCTGAATCCTCGTTACATCTTATTCATCCACCTGGTGTTGAACGATATGATCCAGCTCACTATAACAATCAGCCTGTTTTTCATTAGTTACGTCTTCTACAAGATCCAAGCTACGCTCTGTTGCCTCATCATCACCCTTGCCGTCTTCACCACCCTCAACACGCCACTGAATTTAGCTGCCATGGCGGTGGAGTGCTACATCGCTATCTGTCTACCACTGCAACATGCTGAGTTCTGCACCATCAAAAGAACATGCATTGCCATCGGTTGGATTTGGGCCCTGAACATAGTTTCTGCTCTGTCAGATGTGTTTATCGTTCTGGCAACAGAGCCACTGCGTTTACGTTCTACTATTTTTTGTGAGAGGAAGAACCTGTTCCGACACCCTATAAGTTTAAAAAAGAGGGAGGTTTCCTATGTAATCTATCTGATCTGTGTTTGGTTGACTCTCCTCTACGCATACTTCAAGATCTTCTTGGCGGCTAAAGCTGCTAAAGAGAGTAAATCAGGGGATGGAGATGCAAAGAAGGCAAGTAAAACCATCCTGCTTCATGGCTTTCAGCTGATGCTGTGTATGCTGACCTATTTAGCCCATGTTATAAAGGATGCCCTGTTGTACTTGTCCCCCAAACATTTTGTACATGTAATGTTTGTTTCTTATATCATCATTCAGGTGTTACCCAGATTTATCAGTCCTATAGTGTATGGGCTACGAGACAAGACTTTCAGACAGCACCTGAAAAAGCACCTGATGTTTACACTGAGTTCAACCATCAAACCGTGGTGAAGTTCATGTCGCTGGACTAAAAGAACCAGACAGATTTTTCTGTGAATATGAGAATGATTCAATAACGATTCAGCATTCAACCATTCAACATATTCAACCATTCAACATTAAATTATTATTATCAAATTATTTGTCCTCCATCATTACTTCACATGGCTGCTTTTCCATCAGTACAATCAGTCACACAAATCTGAACTCATTTGTTATTTAGAATGTGCTTTTCAAAGTATTATAGACTGTAACTGTTGTGTGTGCTGTGCAAAATAAGGTTTTCAATTCAGAAATCAAACTCTGCTCCTCTGCTCTTTTCTAATCCCTCAAATGTAGAACTGATCTTTATAAAAACAGCTGAGTTCATATTTAGGGTCCTGGATCACATTTCGAAGATGTCGGATCATGAATCCTGATCTTTCCGGTCGCTTGAACCCTGATGTCCTGGCCATACACGACTCGTCTCACTGAACACTGCGCGCAAAAACTGTTCTTCCAATGTGTTTAAATATGTATCTCATAAACTCTAGAGCAAATAAAATAAACACAAAGTAACCTGCTCCATGTGTCCTCATAACTTCTGAATGTGTTGGTGTTTATCTTTAACGTGTAAAGCGAGCTCAGGTCAGGTGGGAGTGTAAGACCGGCCTCAGGGTCATACATGTGTCTATAACGTGTGTCTGCCCTGATCTGAAGCAGCCACAGCAATAACTTTACAGCACTGGGCCTCTGCAGTGTCCTGGTGTCGAGGAAATACAGTCGTTATCAGAAATGTCACATTGCAGCACCACTGCAGACACGCAGCACAAACGCTGCCTGTGTGAACAGCAGAGACACTCGCTGCCTAACGAAATGCGGGATAATAATCAGACACCGTAATCGTAATTCGAAATTCCATTAATCGCCCAACTGTCATAACGAGGGATGACATCATCACAGTGAAACATTGTCACTTAACAAATTCAAATTCTAAAAATATTGATCAGGTTTAAACTGGTATCAGTAATTGAACTTGTTGTCTGTCCTTCTAGTTTTTTTTTTTTAAATACACACAACATGAACACACAATAATAATCCCAAGTGTCATCTATAAACCATCTATATAAAGTCCTGACATCAGCAGCTGCAGCAGATGTTTACCAGGTGTTGATGTGCGACATCCTACTGGGTATGATCAGTCTTTCTCATTGTTATAGCACTGAACTGCTTCTGCGTGAACCAATCATCAATAACTCATCATATCATTGCTGCATGTATGTATGTATGTATGTTTTTATTACATGCGATGTGCTTTTTTCAGTTATTTACTTTGTTTAGATTCATTATTGTGGGATTTTCCTGAAGATGAACAGATTTTCTGTGAAATGCAATTTACAGGATAAAGAGCCAGTTGTTTTCCTAAAGTTGTCGTAGTTCCTTAGTATCTCAGACAAAAACCAGCTCTGGGTTTAATTTTACTATTCGCTCTGAAATAACTTAATAACAGCTTCAGAGTGAGTAAAGAGTTTGTGACAAAGAAAGATAGCAAATCTCTAAGAGGCGGGAAATTAATGAAGTAAATTACTTTTTAGAAAGATATATTATATTTAAAAAATGACATGTTATTCTATACATTTCAACATTTCATGGAATGTTTTCCTAGTCTATATTAACTTCAAAACAGTTTGTGCTTTTTCAGATGCTGCCCTTCCAGACATGAATTTATCATCTGTTAATGGGTCTTTCGTCGTGAATGAGAGTGAGCGAGACACCTTCACCACAGCTGTGACCAAGAATGTGATCGTGATGGTGCTCTGCATTTCCATTAACTACATCAATGGTACTCTGGTTCACACCTTCAGGAAGCACCAGGTCTGTTTTCATTCTCAGCATGGACGTGAATTTACTCTTCTGAAAAAAAATATATTTTATTTGAGCTGATTTATTATCTATTCAACAGATTATTAAAAATATTCAGAAGATAAAAAGCAAATTATTTTTCTTTATACAAAATTAAAAATGTATTGTCTCAGATAGAGAAGACGCAATGGTGAAGAACATTATGTGAAGCATAAGTTAAATATAAGACAAAGATCTCTGTGCACAGTGACGATTAGGAACAGTATCATCTGCCCTGAAGAGCTGCAGCTTTAATATCAGTCCAGAGGACAAACGGCTGAGACTGTGAGAACAAGGTTCACTCTGTTTTGAGACAGAGACAGAAATGACAAATTATGCACCTTAAGCCACAATTAAATATTAAAGATAGAATTTTTAATTTTAATAAAAGAAGAATTCAATCAACTGAATAAAGTGAAGAAAAAACTACAACAATTTCTATGAGAACAAGGCAACACTAAATAATATTATATTTTGAATTGTAATCCTGTTTATTAATTGTTTATGCTTCAGTCATATTCAGTAACACAACTTTGTCAAGAGCTTATCAGACTTCTTCTGTTATTCACAGATGGGGCAGGATAATAAATAAGAGAAAATAGTAAAAACTAAATAAAATAAAGAGAAGAAGCTACGTTGAAGAACTTAATTATCGAAATAGTTTAAAAAGTTCAGATTCTGCGAATAATAATAAAAATGTGCCTTTCAGAGATTTAAGAGCTGCACAGATCTCTTCAGGGGCTCGCTCACCCTTTACAACTCTAAAATTTAAGTTATATTTAAGCTGTAAGTTTGTTTTCTTCACCTCCTTTCACTCACATGTAATTTGTTGTTCACTCTCTTCATTCTCTTTCCCTCCCCTCCTTTTCTTTTTCTTACAGATCTTCAATTCGAGCCCTCGATACATTCTGTTCATCCACCTGGTGATAAACGACATGATGCAGCTGGCCCTGTCCACCCTGCTCCACATCATCAGCTACGCCCTGTACAAAATCAACGTCCCCTTCTGCCTCATCCTGCTCATCATTACCATCATCACCACCCTCAACACCCCGCTGAACCTGGCTGGAATGGCGATAGAGTGCTACATCGCCATCTGCATCCCCCTCCGCCACAGTCAGATCTGCACCGTCAGGACCACCTACATCCTGATCGGTCTGATCTGGGCTGTGGGCGCTCTTTCGATACTACCCGACCTCTTCATCATCCTGGTCACTGAGCCTCTGCAGTTCTTCCACTCTGGAGTGTTCTGTGTCAGAGACAAGGTGTTCAGGAGCACCTACAGCCTGAAGAAGAGAGACGCATCGCACATCGTTTGTCTCGTCTTCGTTTGGTTTACGCTCATTTACACGTACTTCAGGATTCTGTTCACTGCCAAGGGAGTGACTGCAGACTTTAAAAAAGCCAGGAACACTATTCTGCTCCATGGCTTTCAGTTGCTGTTATGCATGATTGTTTATGTGAGACCAATGTTTGAACAATGTCTGCTCTACTTGCTGCCCCAGAATTACTTGACCATACGTTTTTCCTCCTACGTCATTGTCCAGATCCTGCCGCGCTTTGTCAGCCCCATCGTCTACGGACTGCGAGACCAGCTCTTCAGGAGATATGTGACGAGGTACTTGCTGTGTAAAGTCAGTACGAGCAACAACCACCGGGAAAATGTCACCGTGCCGAAAGTGATGCCGATGATTAAACTGAAGTGACAAACCACAAACATCTAATATCAGTGTGGACCAGAGAAACAATGTGTGATCATCAATTTTGTTTAAAATCCTGTGATTATGTTTTTACTTTGTAATATCGGAGCAGCGATAACATTAAAATATAAGAATAATACAAATAAAATCAACAAATACTGAAACTCTTTTCTCATTTTTCAGGTTTCATTTTAAAACATTAATTTTTACTAAACTGTTTATGAGTTATTAACTCAAAACTATGGTTCAGGAAGCCGGGGATCGTGGGTAATATCCAGCGTTTAGTTGTCTTTCAGTTCACAACACAGTCAGAGCTCTGCTTAACATATTGATGGAATAAATCTCCATGTGTGGCTGCAGGGGGCGCTGTTGCTCAGTAAAATTTATATAGTGTTACACTGTAGTGTAAAAGACTATTTTTTATTTCTAAAAAATACCTAATACAGAAACCAAGCGTCCATGTATAATCTACACATGGAGTCTGATAACTGAGCAGTTTCTGCTACTCAAATGTACAACGAGGAGTCTTTAACTGCAGTGGTCTCATTTTAATATCGCTGCGTCTTTATGAACTACAACAGCAAAGGAGACAGATTCTAAATCTCTGTTGCTGGTTTGATATTATCTGTGTATTTTTGCTTAGCTCCTAAAACAAATGCACATGCTGAGTTTTCACCACAGGAGACGGGGAAACAACTGCTTTGGTCCACAGAGGCACGGAAATCAACAAACAAGAGAAGCTCCTTCTGGGGGTTTTAAATAAAATGTCTCCTGAGACTGTAAAATATTGTGAAGGACATTTTTCATAACTAAAAAGGAAACGTGTTAGCTGAAGCCAAACATTTCCAAATACAATGAAGAAAAACTGACCTAACGTGAGGACAACAGTGTCTCATGCTACACTGCGTCCCTCACTACATGGAAACACTGGTCTCAAATTGAGGACATAAATATCACAGGGGAAATAAACGATGCTCTGATCTCACTGACGTCAACGTCACAAACTACGACCTCCATCATTATTATGTTTTTCTGTTTATAAAGACTCGCCTGAAGAGACGTCTGTCCTCAGTGTCTGACCTGGACTCAGGTAGGTGGAACAGGACAGAGATGGAGGTGAGGTAGCTCCAGACTGCTACTCTCTGCTGAACAATATTACACAGAGGGTTCGTTCAGCTCAAGATTTATTCAGGTTCACATGTTTTCAAAACATTCTTTAGATTACGAGTTAATCTTTAATCAGGAAGAATGTAAACGTGAATATAAATAATAACGAGAGGAAAATGTATTAATGCTGCATGTTTCAGCAGCTGATTGGTCTGAGCAATGTTAAACTGTTTTTATAACAAACTAATAGAACATTAAGATCTTCACAGTTAAAACCCTTTGTATCGGCTTTAGTTAATATCAATGAAATAATTAACACTAGTACATGTTGTATGAGTTGATGCTCTTGTCCAACAGGTGGTGAAGCAGATAAAAAAGGCAAAAGGTGAAAAGGGAATAATGGCAGAACGATATATGTCGTGAAACGCAGATTGAGCTGAAGTTACATTTATGTAGGAAATGTTTTTGATATATTTTAGATAAGTGTATTTCAGTGTCTGGTTTTTAAATGACCTGAAAATAATAAAATAATGCATTTTGTCTGCTTTTGAGTTTTTTAAATACTCGGTCAAACTACTTCATGTGCGTCGCAAAGATGCAGTTTTTAATTGCATTTACCAACTCTTGACTGAAAATAGATTAGTCAGACTGATGAAAACACATCTGTCTCTGTGTTTCTCTCCGGTCGCAGTCGATCATGAGCTCGTCAGCGGCTCCAGGAGGCAACATGAGTTTTCCTCATCAGGTGAAGCATCTGTCACATCTGAAAATGTTTTAGATTTGTTTGCACTGTTGTCGTTTGTATAAGTAATGTTGATCTGAACATAAGTTTTAAAGTCTTGAGCTGTTTAATTCTTTAAGACTAAAGCAAGAAAACGTTGCCACTATCGTGTTTTCTTAATCAAGTCCACATTTGAAATGAAATTAAAGAGTAGACTACATTGACTACTTGTAAAAAAAATTATTTTAAAGCGAGAATACAAATTATTAATATGATCCAGATATGATACAAGAGATTATATTGAATTTGAATCATTATTTGACTGTGTTGTTTCTGTGTTGGAGTGTTAGTGCTCATGAAAAACTAAATATTAACCTGATGCAAGACACAATTTGAACGCACGTCAGCTGACAGAAGACAGATGGGATTCAGATCTACAGTTTGAGGCTTCAGTGTTTCTGAAAGTCATTTCTGTCTCCTTCTCCTTGGCGCCCTCTGCAGCTGAATCAGTTCACCTTCATCAGAGACACCTTCACCACAGCTTTTGTGAAGAACCTGATCGTGGTTCTGGTCTGGCTCATCCTCAGTTACATCAACAGCACCTTGGTTTCCACGTTTTTCAGACACCAGGTACAAACGCACACATACAATAGAACAGACTCAAAAGGATTTTCTATCAATCAACACGAACGTCTGTCTTTGAAATGTAAAAACTGAGAAAAACATCAAATCCTCACATTTGAGGAAATGGAAACACTAAATATTTTCAATATTTTTTGTTTAATAAGTGACGTAAACCTTCAACATTGGAAATGTAATCTTCTGTAAATTAACTATTTATAAATATAACTGAAATTACATTAGCATTTTCCCTTTTCTGTGCTTTTTAATAGATTAAAAATTAATTTGATCAGTTTATCACCGGCAGAATAACTGTTGATGTATATTAAATAATTGTTAGTTGCAGGCCTTTATGCAGTTTGTTCAATTTATGTATTACAATCATTTTTTACACTATGAGCTGTTGCTGTTCTCCAGTCTGCACATTTCACTCCCCTCCCTCTTCACTTGTCTTCCTCTAGACCTTTTACGAAGACCCTCGTTATATCCTCTTCATCCACATGGTGATAAACGATGCCATCCAGCTGACCGTCACCGTCACAATTTTTGTCTTAAGCTACATCTTCTACAAGATCAACGTCTCCTTCTGCTGCTTCCTCATCCTGGTGGCCGTCTTCACCACCAGAAACACCCCGATCAACTTAGCTAGCATGGCCATTGAGCGCTACATTGCCATATGCCAACCTTTACGCCACTCGCAAATCTGCACAGTGAGAAAAACGTACATTGTCATCGGGGTGATTTGGTTTATATGCGTGGCTCCAGATATCACAGATCTGTTTGTGACTCTGGCCACTGAATCCCTGAGCTTCTTTCACGAGTCCGTGTTCTGTTTACGCCACAACGTGTTTAAAGACCCGATCCTTGCGTACAAAAGACAAGCGTTTGACATCATCTATTTCTCCTGTGTGTTCCTCACTCTGCTCTTCACCTACTTCCGAATACTGTTTGCAGCGAGAGCCGTGTCCACAGAGAAGATGTCCGCGCAGAGAGCCAGGAACACCATCCTGCTCCACGGCCTCCAGCTGGCCATGTGCCTGCTCTCCTACATTTCCCCCAGTGTGGAGCTTGTCCTGCATCTCATCTTCCCCGGTCGAATCCTGGAAATCAGATTCGCGAACTACCTCGTCGTCTACATCCTGCCGCGTTTCCTGAGCCCGATCATTTACGGCGTCAGAGACAAAAAGTTCAGGAAGTATTTCAAGATGTACCTTCTGAGCAACGGGTGTCGGAAGAAGCTGAAGAAAGTGACACCACAGCACAAAGACTGATTATATAGCAATAAAAATGGAATATTTTAAGACTGAATAAAAATGTCCACACTTAACAACGATGTTGATATTTACATTATAGCAAATGAACGTCAAATAAAAGACTGACAGGCCTCGGTTCCCGCCTCACAATTTTAAACTTCCAGCAAGAAGTCCAATTACAGGAAATGCAATATTAAACTAGACAAACAATCAAGCATAATCAATTATTTATATATATATATATATATATCTTATATCCATCTATATCCATAAAGACAACTTGTTTATGAGAACTCGTCTAAGAGACAACTTGTTATCAAGGAGACTGGATTCTGACCTTTTACACGACACATCCACCTTCTCCCACACTGTATTTTTAATCAGGTATCTTTGATTTATTCATCAACATATTCGTCATCTATGTGAGTGAAGAGAAATTCTCTTCTGTCTCCTCAAATTCATTCTCTGTCAAAAAAAAAAATCTCCATTTCACAAAAATGAAATCAGTTTTCAACCTACTGATAAATAAGTTTGTCTAAAACGAACAAGACACAAGTTGATTCTTTTACTGATTTTGTCCTTTGGAATTTCAGGGTAGATTCATTTGCTTCACATTTGGATTCAAAATCAGCTGCTGACCAACACAGAAAGTAAACTTCCATCCCATAAGACTCGGTCTCAGTAGGAGAGGAAGATTTGCCCTAAACGTAACGCGTCTGTGTACAAGCTTCGTCATTTCCCCCCTAAAGTATGAGTTATTCAAGTGTTTGTGGTCAGCGAACAAATCAGACGACGACAATAAACCTTTCCTCCAGCACACGAATCAAACCTAGTGCAATGCACGAGGTTGCTTCAGTAAACTGAAGACTTACAATTCTGAGATTCTTACTTAATCTGATTAAAGGCACGTAAACATGCAAATTCAGTTACTTGGACACTCACCACTTTGGACTTAGATCTGATCGGCTCACAGTCCTCTCGAGGTCCTCCTGTCACACTGACGTCCTCCTGACGTCCTCCTGACGTCCTCCTGTCACACTGACGTCCTCCTGACGTCCTCCTGTCACACTGACGTCCTCCTGACGTCCTCCTGACGTCCTCCTGTCACACTGACGTCCTCCTGACGTCCTCCTGTCACACTGACGTCCTCCTGTCACACTGACGTCCTCCTGACGTCCTCCTGACGTCCTCCTGTCACACTGACGTCCTCCTGACGTCCTCCTGTCACACTGACGTCCTCCTGTTTCCTTCAAAAGCAAATGTCAGGTTTTACTTTGCAGCTCATTGTCAAAGCTGCACGACAGACAGGTTGAGTTCTCCGTCAGATTTCAACTCACTGTTTCTAACAGCAAACATCTGGATATCGAGTAGATTAAAGATGTAAACAAAGGGGGAATCCGTCAAAGACAGATGAAATACTGATCTCTCTGGAGGTGTCACTCATTTGACATCCTGCACTGAGTCCCTGCTCATAACAAGCATCAAACTAAGCTAACCCTGGACCGTGTGAGACCGCTCAGATTAGCAAACGAAGGTCGAATCAAGGACAGCTGGTTAGCTAATGTGAGGCTAACGTTAGCTTCAGCTAAGTGACAGAAGTTAGCAAAACTGCAGCTTGAACAAAACAGTAGACAGTTGGTTAAAGTTAGCTTCCATCAGTCGACACAGATTATCCAGAACTGTAGTCAAATACAGTTTAGTTAAAAACTCACCACAGTAACTAACTAACTGAACTCACCACATTAACTAACTACAGTAACTAACTGAACTCACCACATTAACTAACTACAGTAACTAACTGAACTCACCACAGTAGCTAACTAACTGAACTCACCACATTAACTAAGTACCTGAACTCACCACAGTAGCTAACTAACTGAACTCACCACATTAACTAACTACAGTAACTAACTGAACTCACCACAGTAGCTAACTAACTGAACTCACCACATTAACTAAGTACCTGAACTCACCACAGTAGCTAACTAACTGAACTCACCACAGTAGCTAACTAACTGAACTCACCACATTAACTAACTACAGTAACTAACTGAACTCACCACAGTAGCTAACTAACTGAACTCACCACATTAACTAAGTACCTGAACTCACCACAGTAGCTAACTAACTGAACTCACCACAGTAGCTAACTAACTGAACTCACCACAGTAGCTAACTAACTGAACTCACCACATTAACTAACTACAGTAACTAACTGAACTCACCACAGTAGCTAACTAACTGAACTCACCACATTAACTAAGTACCTGAACTCACCACAGTAGCTAACTAACTGAACTCACCACAGTAGCTAACTAACTGAACTCACCACATTAACTAAGTACCTGAACTCACCACAGTAGCTAACTAACTGAACTCACCACATTAACTAAGTACCTGAACTCACCACAGTAGCTAACTAACTGAACTCACCACATTAACTAACTACAGTAACTAAGTACCTGAACTCACCACAGTAGCTAACTAAGTGAACTCACCACAGTAGCTAACTAACTGAACTCACCACATTAACTAACTACAGTAACTAAGTACCTGAACTCACCACAGTAGCTAACTAACTGAACTCACCACAGTAGCTAACTAACTGAACTCACCACATTAACTAACTACAGTAACTAACTGAACTCACCACAGTAGCTAACTAACTGAACTCACCACATTAACTAACTACAGTAACTAACTGAACTCACCACAGTAGCTAACTAACTGAACTCACCACATTAACTAAGTACCTGAACTCACCACAGTAGCTAACTAACTGAACTCACCACATTAACTAAGTACCTGAACTCACCACAGTAGCTAACTAACTGAACTCACCACATTAACTAACTACAGTAACTAAGTACCTGAACTCACCACAGTAGCTAACTAACTGAACTCACCACATTAACTAACTACAGTAACTAAGTACCTGAACTCACCACAGTAACTAACTAACTGAACTCACCACATTAACTAACTACAGTAACTAAGTACCTGAACTCACCACAGTAGCTAACTACGTTAACTCACTACGTTTAATCACTACGTTAACTAACTAACTGAACTCACCACAGTAGCTAACTAACTGAACTCACCACATTAACTAACTACAGTAACTAACTGAACTCACCACAGTAGCTAACTACGTTAACTCACTTCGTTAACTAACTAACTGAACTCACCACAGTAACTAGCTGTGCACGCGCTCCCATGCAAACCAAACGGCCGTAAAGTGACGTCACAGTTACGTTAGAGGTACGGTCCACTTTAGGGGTGTCATCAATAATCAGGTGTTATATAATATATATATATATATATATATATATATATATATATATATATATATATATATATATTATATTTATATAGAATATTTACAATAACAGGTAATCATGTTAGTAAAAGCTTGTTTCTTTTCGGAGTATTTAAGAACTGAGCAGGGGTTCCCCCCCCACAGCTCCTGTAACTTGAACCCTGTCCATGTTTGGTTTAAAAACTGTGCACGTGAAGTTTACACATTATTAATAATAATAACTCACCAGTAACTGGTCATCGGTGCAGATGCTCTCTGAGAGACATGCACATATCCACCTCTCTCTCTCTCTCTCTCTCTCTCTCTCTCTCTCTCTCTCTCTTCAGCTCAGAAGAACTCAATCATGACCTTTAACCTATCCCTATGACGACATGATCAATACAGACCACACACACACACACACACACACACACACACACACACACCTTATAAACAGGGCTCAGGCTGCTGCAGGAGTCACTGACAGTCAGTGACTCGGAGAGGAGCTGACTGTCAGTGATTGAAGTTTCACTCATTTCTTTCTGTCATGTTGTAAATATATAAAAATAAGTTTGTTGTGGATGTCTCAGAGTTTCCTCTGCTCTAATGTGTTTCATCTTTTCCTCGCAGACACTGAATATCTGTGAGACGCTGAGTGAAGTAAGTCTTTACACATGTCGTACAAATTTTTTATTAATATTGTACATGTGTCTGACAACATCAGTTTGTATTTAACACATTTTATAATCATTTGAATATTTTTAGTTTTTGTGAACTTAACAAATGAATTATCTCTGATCTTCCAGAACCATGACCTCCTGAACACGTGTGAATGCTCGTAGATATTTACAGGTTATTTGCGTATATTATAAGTCATCACAATATTTCGATGTCTTTATTTCTTACAAACGTCATCGTGTCTTTCATACGGCCCTGCGTGGATTTTGTGTCATAATTATAAAACACAATGTACATGCATGTTCTCGTGGAAAGAATATTCAACTCAAACTCTCTCATGCGTGGAAAAATATCAGAAAATACACCTTGTAGCGAGTCTTTAATTTAAA
This sequence comes from Paralichthys olivaceus, assembly GCF_024713975.1. Classification (NCBI taxonomy): domain Eukaryota; kingdom Metazoa; phylum Chordata; class Actinopteri; order Pleuronectiformes; family Paralichthyidae; genus Paralichthys; species Paralichthys olivaceus. Next base: position 1,816,625 of record NC_091094.1, read on the forward strand.
ACATTAAAATCTGTTATCATTACACTTACTCGCTGCAGAATTCAACCATAAAACTTTGCATTTGTATTTGTCTGTAAAACCTTTTGATTTGTGTTTCTTCAGTGATGCTCAACTCCACCTCCTCCAGCCCTCTGGGCCTGCTGCTGAGTAACAGCAGCTTCACACTGACAGGGGGCGCTGTGGCTGTACCGAAAGACAGCTTCTCTAATGCTCTGACCAAGAACATAGTGGCCATGTTGGTGTGGCTGACCCTCAGTGTCATCAACAGCAGCATGGTGCTCACCTTCCTCCGACACAGGTGCACAGAACACAGAGCGTAATCCTGACGTGTTTCAGATTTTATCTCCGTTCAAACATTACGATGCTTCATCCAAACACAGAAACTTCAAACACACAGCGATGTGAATAAACGTGTTTAGTTCCTGTCATTGATTTATTTGTTTTGATACTTGAGACTCGTGTGCTGTAAAATAAAAAATGGAAGTTGACCTGTCAGCGAATACATAATCAAATGAGCAAAGTAATCTAATTACAAAATTAGAAAACAGCTCAGTGATGCAGGAGGAGTTTTTATCATTTGTGTTTCTCATCGTGGGAAATCTTTTCCTTTACTTGAGTCCACTTTGTTCAGGGTCTCTGTCCTGTAACCTGCAGCTGAAGCCACAAGTTGATTGGTTGATTAGTTCATACACAGAAGATCATTTGACAGAAAGTGGAAAAGTTTTTGATCATTCACTCAGGCACAGAATTATCCCACGTTCCTTCTTCACTGTGAGGTTTTGGTGCATGATTCAGTAAACGACTGTATTTTAGTTTGTCAAGATAAATACATATAAAGTTGAAATGGTTTGACTGCACCAAACAATAAATGGATTCATAAAGAGAATAATGTAGATATTAATAATGTACTTATATATAACAGTCATTATTTGCAGTGTGTGACGTGTAGAGTTCTCCCTCTCTGACCGCAGCCTCTTCTATGAGAACCCTCGATACATCATGTTCATCTGCATGGTGATAAACGACGCTCTGCAGCTGACCCTGGTCACAGCTCTGTACGTGGCCAGTTACATCTTCAGGAAGATCCACACCTCCGTCTGCTGCCTCCTGGTGAGTCAGCACCATCAGCACCACATCAACACCACGTTCACACAGTCTGAAAAACACTCGCTGAAACGCTCCGAGGAGGAATCATTGAAACGAGGAGGAGGAGGAATCTGGGACGATTGAAGTTAAACATTTAATCAACAGGACTTTTACCATTTGTCCTGGATCAATGGACAATCTTCTTTTTAATTTCAGAGATGTTGAAAGTAGAAAAATATCAAGATTAATGTCCAGTGTTTAAGAATATATAAATAATAATAATAATATATAAATGTTCTTCACAACCAGTTTTAGTGAAGATAAATTCTTTGTCCTTCAGTCATAAACACGGTGATGATCTGTGTCAGGAGACTGTGACAGATTGAGATTGTGTTGAAATCTCTTACGACTGAGAAACCACAAACAACTTGGGAAGATAGAAAACAACTTAATGGACCAGAGCAGTTGACTTTATTCTTCACATTTCGACCTTATTCTCAAAATGCAAACAGGGAAAACTTTGCTCTGCTGTGAAAATATCTTAGAGATTTCAGAAAGGTTGCAAATATCTTCCCAATTCACCCTCTCTGAACTCTGGAGCATTTCAGGGGGCTTTAAAGGGCCCCGGGCAAAAGGTACCTGTAATTCCTGTGGATTAACGTAATCAGGCATTTCCAGGGGCCCCCTCTCAGCTCGGGAGGCTCAGATAAGTCCTTGCTTGTCCTTTCCTGATGCACACTAACCTGACTCCTCTGACCACCACCCCTCAGATCATGACGGCGGTCCTGACCACCCGCTTCACCCCTCTCATCCTGGCCGGCATGGCGGTGGAGCGCTACATCTCCATCTGCTTCCCTCTGCACTACAGCCAGATGTGCACCGTGCCTCGCACCCTCCTCCTCATCTGCATCATCTTCTTCCTCACCGCCACCCCGCCCGTCACCGACCTCCTCGTCGCCCTCGTCAAGGAGCCCCCCAGTTTCTTCCACGCCACCATTTTCTGCGACCACACGCTTCTTTTCCGCGACCGCTCCATCTACTACAAGAACTGCGTGTTTGACGGGACGTACCTGTCGTGCGTGGCTCTGACGCTGCTCTTCACTTACTGTAAGATCATGCTGACGGCCAGGGCGGCCTCCACGGGCCTGGCCTCGGTGAAGAGAGCGAGGAACACCGTGGTGCTCCACGGGGTCCAGGTGGGTGTCACACCGTGGTGGTTTTAGAGAGTATGGTGCCCTGGGTGAGCTCCCCTAACCCAACCTCCATCCACCATCTGTACCGGGGGAGGCTGGAGCCGATCAACTGAGATTGGGCGAGAGACGGAGAAAACAGGTCGCCAGGGTCAACAGAGACAAACAAATATTCACACACATCAGCAGACAATTTAGTCTCCAATCAACCCAGCCTGCATGTGTCAGGACTCTGAGGGGAAACCGAGCAAACTCCACAGAGTCTGACCCGGGCCGAACCAGGATTCAAACCAGGAACCGTCCTCCTGTGAGGCAAACACTGCAGCACTGTGCCGCCCAAAATAAAACAATCCTAACAATCACAAAAACTAAGTATGTAGATTCAAACCTTTCAGTGTGCAAATATAATTATTTGGTTCTCTGTGGATTGTTCTCTCCAGCCTGAGGTTGAAGTATTTGGGGTCTTGCTCGTGAGCTCGAGGACGATGGAGTGTGAGATGGACACACATGAACTGTGGGTAGTTACAGAAAGAGTGAGATCATGAATACAAATGGATGAAGTCAGGTTCCTCCGTCAGGTTCCTCTGTCAGGTTCCTCCGTCAGGTTCCTCTGTCAGGTTCCTCCGTCAGGTTCCTCCGTCAGGTTCCTCCGTCAGGTTCCTCCGTCAGGTTCCTAAATAATAAATGTCGTGATGTCGAAACGTCCCCAACTGTCGCCTCTACATAACCATTGACCCTGCAGGAGAGTTTGAAACCACATGAGCCGTGTTCAACTCACAAATGTAGATTTCTTGTGAAAAACACATTGAAATGTTCAGTATCTCTCATGAAACTGCAAAAGAAAGCTTAAGAATCAATTTGCACACAAACTTCTCTTGTTTGGGGTAAATAGGAAAGTTTGACTTACGGCTTTCGTGCACATGAAAAACAAATCTAACTTTACTCTTGATTATGTAACTATTACATTTTTCTGACCTGTTCTTCATCCCTGTGTCTCTCAGCTGCTGCTCTGCATGCTCGCCTTCGTGGTTCCCTCCCTGCAGGCGGCGCTCATCTCCCTCTTCCCTCGCTTCAGCCTGGAGATTCGTTACATCTTCTTCCTGCTCGTCTACATCATCCCTCGCTTCCTGAGCCCCATCATATATGGTTTCCGGGACGAGCTGTTCAGGAAGTACTGGTCCCGGGCCCTGGCTTGTCGAGGCCTCGGTGTCGTCAGGGTCAGGCCGGTGGTTCAGAAGGTCAACCTGAAGGTGAAATAACCACATCGGACAAATCGGAGTGTGGTTTGAATCCCTCCTCTGCAGAAACACGATGAACTCAGGGTAACTTTCGAAACATGAATTTGTTTCCTGAGTACAACAGATATATTCATTATCTCGTTCATATCCAAAGATCAACACCTGAGTCTTGAGTGAGTGGACAAATGAGCTCCAGGTGAAAATCTGAAGTTATTTGACGACTGACATCAAATCCTACTCCAGAAACTGTGCCAGGTGTTTTTTAAATGTGTTCATAAAGACTCTTAGACAAAGCATGACGGTAACTGTGTTGTAATCTTGCAGGTTCTGCCACAATCATGTGTGAACCTGTATAATCATGAGAGAGTGACGTTTCAATGTAACAGAGAGAATATTAAATATAAAAAATGAAATGTAATCACAACCAGAACTCACTCAGCTTCATTTCAACAAGTCACATCTGTGTAGTTGATCATACGTCATATAAGAATAAAATAAATCCACATGTGATCTATTCTGTAAAACCGATCAGTAAATCACTGAACCTTTCACGATGATAAACAGATAAACTATAAATTCAAATAACTATGAATTGATTTTGATGAGCTTCAGTTTCTCGGCTGCTCCCGTCAATAAAATGTGTGTTTAGGATTTAAAATGGATTCAAATATTTACCACACAGTGTTTTACACTCTTCCACATTAAAAACTGACGTGACAGTTTTGCTGTCCCCCTCCTCTACACGTCACATTCTGAGCAGTGAAATCTATAAAACCTCATCATCTCTTCCTGTTCGACTCACGTTCGGACCAGCTCCACACGTCACACTGCTGAAGTAAGTTTCATTATTTAAACTTAACATTAATCAGAATATTTCAGTGGCAGCAGGATTTTATTCATCCGTATATTCACAAGATAAACAGAAAATAAAATGATTTGAAGTAAAGTTAAATAAAACTGTACATTAAGTTAAAAAATCAACACCTTATTTTTTTCTTTCATTCATTTTTATGATATTCACCTTTGACAATGTGATATTTCATTTTTGTTTTCTATCTGTGAGATTGTAACCTATGTATGTATTTTTATTTACATCAATCACAATTTAACTGTCGTCTTATTATGAAGATATTTACTTTTGCCAATGTTGCTTGGAAATCATTCAGGTTCTTATTTAGTTTTTCTTCTGTCGAAGAAGAAATGAACATTTTGCATGAGATGTGAGGATTGGAGAAAATGTATTTCATGTAATTAAAGACTATAAATGATTGTGTCTGGTGTTTGTGCAGCTCTGACTGAGCGGAGCTGAACCGTCATGAACTCCAGCAAACGTCTGGACAGTCAGAACGAAGCTCTGTCGAAGAACTTGATCACCTTCACTCTCGGCTTCATCATCAACTGCGTCAACGTAGCTTTTGTCTACATCTACTTTAAGAACCAGGTTTTCCACAGAAACCCCAGGTGACTTTCTCACTGAACTACAGTTGTTTATTATAGATCCATTCTGCTGATGCTCTCTCCTCTCCTGCAGGTATGTGCTCTACATCCACCTGGTGATCAACGACATGATCATGTTAACAGTTTCTGTGGCGCTGCAGATCTTCACCTACACGGTTCCTCTGAGATTCGCTCCCTGCTGCATCATGCTGCTCATCTTAGTCACAACCAACAAGTGAGTGACTGTGATCCAGAGAGAATTAATAACTCTGTAACTCTGTTTGTTAGATTTCCTCAGATCTAATCTCTCAATACTGAACTTATCTCTGAATACTGAATTTATCTCTGAATACTGAGCTTATCTCTGAATACTGAATTTATCTTATCTCTGAATACTGAACTTATCTCTGAATACTGAATTTATCTTATCTCTGAATACTGAACTTATCTCTGAATACTGAATTTATCTTATCTCTGAATACTGAACTTATCTTATCTCTGAATACTGAACTTATCTTATCTCTGAATACTGAATTTATTTTAAAATCTTTTAGGTTGTGTGTTTCTCAAACTGATATTTCCTGACTCGTGTCACATGCAGTGAAATGAGACGTGTTATTATTCAGATATTTAATGAACTGCAGGTCTGCTCCCGTGTCAGTTGTGTTATAATCAGGTCACAGAGCAAAGAACCTGTTTTCCTGATTAAAGATTAAAATCCAGTGAACTTAAAGAATAAAACTGAATTTCTGGAAATAAATAATTAATTTATCTTCTCTTATTCCGTGTTTTAGAATATATTCATATATCCATCATTGAATATCAAAAAGAAAATGTAAAAAAGGACAATGAGAAGAGCTGACACATGCACATGAGACAATGAAGAAATACAAGTGGATAAATAAGTAAATAAGTACTCAAATATCATTTGAGGTACTTTTAAAGGTACTCATGTTTTACCTTCTGGGTTTTATTTCCACCTTGTTTTCATTTATTGGATGTTTGTCTTTAAAAGTGCTATAGAAATAAAGTTGTATCATTATTATCACCCAGTTTATTTTCTGAAACTTTCACTTGTTCTCCGGTTCAGTGGAGTTTTGTTGCATTACATCAACAGTCTTTTATCAGTCATGTTGCAGATTCAGATTAATGATGCAAAATAGATCCAACAAGAAAAGTAGCTTGTCAGACTTAAAAATTCACAAAAATACAACAAATGTACGAGGTAGATGTAATGAGATGATGAGAATCTATCAAACTTTGTGCAGAAATTCTTGATTAAAAAAAGAAGTCACACGTGTGTCTCTACAGAAACAGTCCTCTGAACCTGGCCGGCATGGCGGTCGAGCGTTACATCGCCGTTTGTCGACCTCTTCACCATGTCCAGATGTGCACGGTGCAGCGAGCCTACGCTCTGATTGCTCTCATCTGGGGCGTGTCCCTCATCCCAGGCCTCACTGACATCATCATCGCCCTTGCCACCCGGTCCGTCTCAATGGACTCGAGGCCTGTGGTCTGTTACCCGTCATTCGTGTACAACACACCGCACCACAGGGCTCAGAGAGAGGTGGCTCAGGTTTGTTAACGCTACACTTCTCACTGAGAGGTCACGTGACACAGGTTACACCTAAACCACGAAACAACCGACTTACACATTTAGAAAATGAAATATAGATTCATATGCTTACTGATGCTAACATATGCTAACAGTGCTATAGAGAAGTACTTTTATGTGCAACCTAAGAGTTATACTTGAGTATTAAACTAAAGAATTATTATTTTCAGTGCACGTTTAGACGATGTTGACAAACTGACAAATCGGCTCAACTTTAATTTTGTCGATTTATTTGAACATCCAGGTTTAAATGTTGATCCAACTGTTTTTGATGGAAAAATATTTGTTTGGATTCGAGCTAAACGTGTTCACACTGTGGTGATCAAGCCGAGATCGGCAATGTAATCTACATCACAGGCAAGTGTCTGAGGCAGACGTGAACAAAGAAGGTAAATCAAACATCTCTCAGTTCAAACCAAAGTAAAAAGTCCTTCATCAGCAGAAGATCGTGACACGTGGACTCTGATAAGTGAAGCCAGTGCACAAGTTCCTGAAATCTGTATTCTGTGTACGGACCAGCAGGGGGCGACTCCACTGGTAGTTTCTATGAAAGTCTATGAGAAAATGTTTGTACTTCTCAATTAATAACGTCAGCAAACATTTTCCTCAGGAGTTTATGTCTCAATCTCTAGTTTCAAGTCGTCTTCAATACGATGTTCATTTATCAATTATGATCATTTAGGTGGCAGGTGGGCGTGTCCTTGACCTCACAGTGAGGCTCCACCCCTGCTCCGCCAAATGTGGTTACTTCTGGTTTCAACAAACAAAGATGGCGCTGGAGAAAATGTCACGTTGGGTTGATACTTGAGTTAAACTTTATTTTGGAAATCTCCTTCACATGTGACAAACTTTTACAAATGAACGGACACATTAGAGATTAAAGTGATTTTCTCTCCGTCAGATTCTTATGTTTTCCTTCGTCTTCCTGACGTTGATCATCACCTACCTCAAAGTCCTCCGCATCGCCCGGACAGTTTCCGGATCTTACCAGGCCTCAGCCAGAAACGCCCACAACACCATCCTGCTGCACGGAGTCCAGCTGTTCATCTGCATGCTGTCGTTCCTCTCGCCCTTCATCAACATCGCTCTAGTCACCATGTGGCCCAACCAGCGCACCACAATCCTCTTCGTCATCTTCCTGTTCACCAATGTGCTGCCACGTCTGCTCAGTCCGCTCATCTACGGCGTCAGAGACAAAACGTTCAACAGCCACATCAGGCGACACTTCTGCTGTCAGTGCTGCAACACTGGAGAAAACAAGGTGGTGGAACCTCGGAGAAGATCCAAACAGGTTCTACGGTGAATGACCCGATGAAGACAAACATCACAGACTGAAGACGTTCAAGCTTTGTGAACTGAAATAAATGTTCACTGGAGAATGGTCATGAATTATGTAAAATATTCAGTATAAGATTTATTTTTAAATGTCTTTTTTTTTTTAATAAAAGGACTCGTGTCAGATTTAGTGACATCTAGTGGTGAGGATGCAGATGACAAGAAACTGAAGAACTGCTCCCTCACTCCTCCAGAGAGAGAGAAAGAGGTTAAACCTACATGTTAACTGATCCTGAGCTTAACACAAACCTAAACCTGGCACGAATCCAACATGAACCTTAACGTCACCAAACCCTAAACTTAAACTAACCTAAACCTACACTAACCTAAACTTAAACTAACCTAAACCTAAACTAACCTAAACCTAAACTAAACTAAACCTAAACTAACCTAAACTTAAACTAACCTACACTAACCAAAACTTAAACTGGGCCTAAACTAAACCTGAAACTACTTTAATGTTAATGAACATTTTGTGAAAGAGCAGATTATATCAGATTATTCTTTTCTGCTTCTTTTCATTCAGGATTCGAGATTTTGTGTTTAAATGCTTTTGTTGGTGGAAGAATCAAATCAAGTGATAAAAAATCCAAAATAAATGTATTGATCTGGTGTCAGGCTGTTTATGTGGACACATATTGATCAAATGTAGAATTTCATTACGAGCACAAACTTTTCTTCAGAAGTAGAACGTTTGTCCCATAAATATGATCGATGGAATTCTCACGGATCATTTGGACGAAGTGTTCTTCACACTTTGTGTTTGGTCTTTGTCACCGTGACAACAGCCTGGCGCACAGCTCCATGAAGAGATGATGGTCTCACAGAGGAAGTGGACTGGACCTCAGAGCGTCAACATCTGGTGGACAGATGTTAGAGCAGCGTGTTCATGAACATGGCATCACAGTCACATGTTAAACTCACACATGCGTGTTGATGATCATAACAAAGTCAAATGCTGACGTCTCCATACAGCGAGAACTTGAGCCTGTCGGGTGAAGAACGTCAGGAACTGACTCTGTCAAACATTTCTTATCCTGAAGTCAGAGAAAACTGAGATGGACTTGAAAATAAACTCAGTGAAATCACCATGAAGAGACAAGTGTCTCCATTAAATAACAACAAAATGTCCCCTTTCCTCAGGACATCGTCTCTCAGACACTTTCTGTCACTTTTCTACGCTGGGAACGTCCCATCATCAATCATTTCCCAGCATGCTGCTGTTCCCAGTGGCCTGCTACAGTGTGGTTGTTGTGAGTTGGTGGTGGAAAACATACAACCACAGATTTATGTCATTGTGTTAGAAATTATTTTAGCAACAAGAAGATGAAGAATCTTCATCTACGTTTGTATAAAACGTCCTCGGCTCAGTTTTCTATGAAATATGGTCAAATACTTCTTGAGCAGTTTCCTCTGAGACTTCAAAACGCTGCGCTCTTCATCGACTCTTATTCATTGTGTAAATATGACGTTCATTCTGCTTCTGGTTGTTTCCATCATGTCAAACTGGTGATTTGATTCATTCACCTGCACCAAGGAGCCGATGTCTTCACCTGTTTGTTGGTTTGTTTGGAGATAAAGAAAAAGCAGAGTCATGATTTCCAGTAAAGTCGGTGGAAGAATGTTTATTGAGCTTTAAAGCAGAGATGAGAAGAAACAACACAACTTTTCTCTCCCAGATGTTTTTCTTCTCGTTACATCTGGTTGGTCACAGAGGAAATGATCCATGTGTTTGACTCCTGACTGTATATAAAGGCTTTGACTGGGATGTTCTGCTGTTATACTTCAGCGCCACCTGTGGGTCAAAAAGTAGAAAAGCAACCACTGCTCTGCCCCTGATGCAGAAATAAACACGTCCAGAGTTTTGATCTTTGTGTCAAAGATAAAACTCTGATTTTAAACTCAAAGTGATTTAAACGTGTTTCACTTTGTGTCCAACTAAATCAACGTGTGATGTGAATCCAGGAACCTGAAGCAAACAGACAGGATGTGGTTATACACACATGGACATATACTGAGGGACAAAGGTGGACAATGATAAAGACAGACTTAGATACACTAGATGTGACTCTGTATAGAGGGTTTATATATTCTGCTGGGTGTCATTTCAATAAACACATTCTTCATGTGAATAAACACAATCCATAACGAGGGATAAGATTTTGGGGCAAGAAGGTTCGTGGTTTGAATCCCGGTTCAGATGCGGTGTCTCTGTGTGCAGTTTGCATGTTCTCCCCGTGTTTTCTCCAGGTGCTCCGGCTTCATCTCACAGTCCAAACACATGCAGATGAGGGGTTGGGTGAATTGGAGACTACACACAAGCTGCTGCTGCTTCAGCCTCTGGATCATCAGGACACAGCTCAGCCTCCGTCCACACACACTGTCCTCTTCACACTGTCCTCTTCACACTGTCCTCTTCACACTGTCCTCTTCACACTCACCTTTACAAAGATCATCTCCATCTGTTGAGAGAAGAAGACATCAGTGTTTACAGAGACTCACTTCATCAGCTGTGAGTCAGTGATGCAGCACATCCAGTATAAAGAGCAGCAGGGACTTCAGTCCTGTTCAGAGGTGGAGCAGCTTCCTCTCTGCTTCATGTTCACGTGTTGGAATGAACACGCTAAGAGCTGCACACACTTTGACCATCACGTGTGTTTCCTCTGCATGTGAAAGTGCAGAGTGGACACTTGAGAGGTGGATTTCCTGCTGTTACAGGTGAAGACATGTTTCACTGTGTGTTGATGAACATGTGCTTCTGACAAACTGTCAGTGGACAGATGAGACAGATGGACAGATGAGACAGATGAGACAGATGGACCTCAGCAGAGCTTCTGCTCTGTAGAGACAGCTCATGGTTACCATGGTGATGATGCTTCTCTGAGGCTTCAGTCACACTGATCTCAGAGCTGTGACAAAGAGCCAACTGATCAGTTGTTCACTGATGAAGTGAGAGAACAAAGTGTCTCAGATCAGATGAAGACGTCTCTGCTCATCATGTGAGGCTGTCAGCTGTGGTCCAGCTTCACTTCCTGTTCACATGAAAACAACAACAACTGTCGTCTTCACATCAACTCAATCAAACGATCACAACCGGCTTCTGGCTCGTCTGATTGGCCGACTGTTGTCTCTCTGTGTTTCTGTCCAATCCTGAAGTCTGTCATCGTTGTCCTCTCACAGCTTCACTGAGGAAACACTGAGGCCTGAACTACGAAGACACTTCAACATGTCCACACAACAGTGTAGTTACTTTGCTCAGTGGGCGGAGCTTTTAAACAGGTTGATCTCCAACTTCACCTGCTCCGGAGCATGTTAGCCGTCCATCATCAGTTACCATGGTGATTTAACCTGATGAGAAGTGAACGAGCTTCGTAGGACTGAAGAAACTAAACCTGAAGTTAACCTGATAACCACAAATCCTGCTTCTGGTCCAGACCCTGGATCTTCACTGTGATACTGACTGTGTTTAGTAAAATACTGATGAAAGCAGCGTGGACTGACTCCAACCATCTACTGACCTCAGAGTCTCCAGTCGACAGGTTGGACTCTGTAGAAGACCACACAGCTCCTTCACTTCTGAGTCCTGCAGCTCATTGTATCTCAGATCCAGTTCTCTCAGATGAGAGGGGTTTGACCTCAGAGCTGAAGCCAGAGAAGAACAGCTGATCTCTGACAGACTGCAGCCAATCAACCTGAAGAAAGAATAAAACTTAACTGTAAATGAATCTGAGTTCATGTGTGAAAATAACAGATATTCATGTCAGCACAGACTCATAACATGGAAGATAAATATGAAATCAGACATGTTGGACTAAAGACGAGTCCTGATTCAGTAACAATAGATTATTTGGACCCGGTCTCTGTCCTGCAGATCAGCTTATGAAATCCAGAACTAAACACAGATGAGTTTTAACAAGTAGCTGAATATTTAAAATGTCCCAGATTAATGAATGAATGGATTCAAGTTATGTCTGAAGAGGAATTATGTTCAATTAATATTAAATGAGATGAACTGTGTATAAATGCTGTGTTATAGATATGAGATCTACAAAAGTCAGTGACCTGACCTCAGAGTCTCCAGTGGACAGGTTGGACTCTGTAGAAGACCACACAGCTCCTTCACTCCTGAGTCCTGCAGCTCGTTTCTACTCAGATCCAGTTTTCTCAGATGAGAGGGGTTTGACCTCAGAGCTGAAGCCAGAGAAGAACAGCTGATCTCTGACAGTCTGCAGCTCCTCAACCTGAAGAAAGAATAAAACTTAACTGTAAATGAATCTGAGTTCATGTGTGAAAATAAACAACTTTGACTAAACATCACTGTCGCTGTTTTCAGAACTGAAATCTGAGTCAAGTTATTCTGGACATTATCTGGAACTTTTCCTGTCTGTCTCACAATAAAGTTTCTGAGTGAGTCCATGTGAGAATAGAGGAGGTGAATGTCCCGAGGATTCACAGTGAGCGAGTTGACGTGTTGATGACGGGCACAAACACGTGACGGACGTGAAACTGGAAGAACACAAATATCTCAGGATGAAGAGGAAGAATAAAGAATTTAGACGCCATGTCCCGCCTCCTGCTGCTCCACCCGTTCTTCATATGTGAAAGACAAACTCCAGAAAATGTCCAGACACTATTTTACAGAGTTCATGACTAAAAACAGATTGAAAGTCCTCGTGTCCTCGAGGTTCAGTTGTTTGTAATATGTCACTTCACCAATAGATGCCACTAAATTCTACACACTGAACCTTTAACATTAAAACGTGATGTCTGACCTCAGAGTCTCCAGTGGACAGGTTGGACTCTGTAGAAGACCACACAGCTCCTTCACTCCTGAGTCCTGCAGCTTGTTGAAGCTCAGATCCAGTTTTCTCAGATGAGAGGGGTTTGACCTCAGAGCTGAAGCCAGAGAAGAACAGCTGATCTCTGACAGACTGCAGCTCAACAACCTGAAGAAAGAATAAAACTTAACTGTAAATGAATCTGAGTTCATGTGTGAAAATAACAGATATTAATGTCAGCACAGACTCATAACATGGAAGATAAATATGAAATCAGACATGTTGGACTAAAGACGAGTCCTGATTCAGTAACAACAGATTATTTGGACACGGAGACTCAACCTGGATAAAGAAATGTGAATGTTTGAATGTGTCCTCCTGTTATTGTGGATCGTCATCATGTCAACACAGACTCTCAACATGCTGCTGACCTCAGTCCAGTCTGTGACCTGAAGATAAATATCACATCAGACATGTTGGACCATTGTTTCATTCATCACCTTCTTCTCTGTGTGTTTGGTCACTGAGTAGGTTTGTGTCATTAAACACTGTTTAAAGTAGAGATGGCTCCTGACAGTCACTTCCTGTTTGGTTCTATACTCATCAACTGTCCAACGTGCTTCAATAAGAACGTGTCTTATTGTTGAGAGCCTGAGGAGGACGAGTGCTCGGTCTCTGTCCACATGTTACTCACTGACACTTCATGAATGGAGTTGGGCTGATGAGGTGGACGTGACTGACAGGCTGGGTGAGGGACAGATGACTGAGGGACAGTGAGCAGAACTGAGACAGTTCAATTTAAATAAATGACCAAATAAGAAAGAACTTTAGAAAAGTGAACATTCAAGGATTTAAGGACCTGACCTCAGAGTCTCCAGTCGACAGTTTGGACTCTCCAGTCCAGCACAGAGCAGCTTCACTTCTGAGTCCTGCAGGTCGTTTCCACTCAGATCCAGTTCTCTCAGATGTGAGGGGTCTGACTTCAGAGCTGAGGCCACGACTTCATAGTGAGTCTCTGAGAGTTTAAAACCACCTAGTCTGAAATTAAAGAAAATATCAAATGTGTGAGAATAAAATCAGAAAACACAACATTCATACAAAAATAATTACAAGTCACATGTTAGAAATCCTTTCCTGTAAAAATAAGTTCTGAGCAATGATTAAAGATTGGTAGTGAGTTGGCGAGCCTAAACTCATGAGGCAGGGAGCCTCGGGGTCCTGAGAGAGAAAGCACAATTCAAGAGCTGCGAAATGTAAGTGGGGGGCAGCCCATGTGGAGCTTTAAAAGTTATTAAAATAATCGTGTTAAAATACAACCAGCAGCATTTTGAACAAGCTGCAAACAAGTGTCCATGGTTTGGCTGAGGCATGTATACAGGGTGATTCAATAATCCAGGCGGGAGAAAACAAAGGCATGAGTTAGAGAGAGATAGAACCGATTTGATTTTAGAAATTTTTCCAAGATGGAAGTAGCAAGATTTAATGATTTGATTAACGTGTTCTGAAGTTCAGATGAGATTGAATGTGACCTAGATTTTTAGCTGTTTTTTAATATTGGCTGCCAGGGGACCAAGAAATGATAGGGGTCTGTCTGCTAGCTGGTCCGGACAGAAGATTATTATTTCAGTTTTATTTGAGTTTGACTGAAGGAAGTGACATTCATTCCTTAATGGTGGATAGGCACTCTGTTAGGACACTCATGCGGCCGACGTTATCTGGCTTGAAGTATATTTGGATGTCATCAGCATATGAATGATATGATATCCCATTAAAATGGCTGATGATGTTTCCTAATGGGACCACGTAGAGCGAGAATATAATGGGACCGAGAATAGAACCTTGTGGCACTCCGCACATCAGTGGGGGCAGGGATGAGGTGTTATTTACAATGGAATCTTTTTCTATCTGAGACAAATGACTTGGACCAACTAAGGGCAGTTCCAGATATGTCGACGCATTGTGTTAGTTTATTGATCAGAATGTTATGATCAATGGTGTCAAATGCGCCACTAAGATCAAGGAGCAGCAATACGGCTCGATCACAAGCGTTGGCAAACATTAATAAATCATTAGTAATTTTAAGGAGAGCGGTTTCCGTATTGTGTCGTGTACGGAATCCTGACTGGAATTTATCCTTACACACAGTTAGTTGAACTAGCAGTTGGGTCAGAAGCACCTTTTCAAGAATTTTGTGATGAATGGGGATTTTGAGAGGGGCCTATAATTTTGTGGGAGTGAATCGTCAGAATTTAGCTTTTTCAATAAAATAATCAGGGACTTGGCCAGAAGAAAGGGAGCAATTAATAAAGACGGCTAGGGCCAATAGTATTGATGACTTATTTTAAGAGTGATGTGGGTAGGATGTCGAGACGGCTTGAAGATGAGCGCATGTGATGAACACAGTGTTGATGAAATCAGGAAGAGAAACTTGCTGAAAGCTTCTAAGTAGACGGGCAGGATGCTCTGCGATATTTGGGATGATGGTGGTGGCTGGTGAAATGTTAGTTCTGATGTCATGGATTTTTTGCTTGAAGAAAGATAAAAACTTTTCACAGTCAGTATGTGAAGTGGCCAGAACGGCAGAAGGAGCAGGGTTTATAAATCTATTGATGGTTTTAAAAGGAATCTGGGATTATGGTGATTAGTTTGGAGAAATAGTTTGCTCTTGCTATTTTACTTTTGTTATTATAGGATGTCAAGAGGGTTTTCATATATAAGTTGTGGACATGCAGTCTTGTCTTTTTCCACTTCTGTTCGTTTTTTCTGAACAGCCTTTTGAGATCTCGTAGCCTGTCATCAACCCACTGAGGTGTTAACAGGTGAGATTATTGAAGCCATTGAGTAAAACATTCGGATCGGATGACTCGTTAGGGTTATGGCCAAGAGGACCTGTGGAAGAGTTAGATGAGAATTTTGAGGCACTATGTTCATTTCAATACGTGAGCTTTTAGTAATTTTGATATTTTTGGGGCAACATGGAACAGGAAGTTCAAACTAACACAGAGATGGTCAGAGACAAATACGTCCTCAAAGGTCAAGGAATTGATGCTCAGACCGGAGGTAAGGACTAGATCTAATGTGTGGCCACGGTTATAAATTGGACCAGTCACATGCTAGACTAGATTAAAAGACTAATGTTTAAAAATTTGGTTGCAAAACCATTGGTTCAACAATGATGGCTCTATCATAGTTTCCAGCGATGAAAGATAAAAATTCAGAGAATTCAGGAGCAAAGTTAACATTTGGTTTGGGAGTGCGATAGATGAATAGACCAAGGACTGGAGTGGTGCAAAAGATTTTGAACATAGTAGCCTCAAAACTGGAAAATGTCTCTCTGGTAAAAGGGCAGTAGGTAAACCAGTTTTTAAAAAATAGCTAGATCCAGAGATCTGATCGGGGAGATCTGACATCTTGCTACAAAAATTGAGTTCATATTTCGAGAACTTACCTGGTCGAGCAACTGACAGAAGCAAATACTTGGTAGTTGGTGGATTGAAATGGAGAATAGCTAGCCAGAAGTGGAGCTTGCGGCAGCAGCTGGGGCAAGTAGCAGTGCAAACTGTCTGTAACCCATGATCCTGGGGTCAGATCGTTGAGATCTAATGCTTTACTAGAGTGTTGTGTTTGTAAACTATAATATAACTTACTTAGGCCCCATAAATGTAGGCTCTTAGTTGGTTAGAGGTAGCAGCACAAACTGTCTGAAATTCAAGATCCAGGGATCTGTTTGGAGAGATCTGACCCCTTGCTACAGGGATTGCGTTTGAAAAATAGGATGTTACTTGGTACAAGGAGTAGCCCCTTATACTTTAGTGGTCACATGGGGCTGGAGCCAATCTCAACTGACACTGAATTTTAGTTAGATCAACCTAATTCCATCTACATGTCTTTGGTTTGTGGATGAAGCTGGAGAACCCAGAGAAAACCCTGCAGACAGGAGGAGAACATCCTCCTCACAGAGAGGCTGCACTAACAGTGTTGACCACTACAACACAATGCTGCCCACAAGAAGGAGAATCATTGAACACTGTGTGTGTTTGACTCATCTACACTGATTCAACATGTTATTGATCATGTCTGGACTCACAGAGCCTTCCTGCAGTTCCTCACAGCTGGGATCAGTCTCCGTCGACCCTGGTCTGATGTGTTGAACTTCTCCAGGTCCAACTCATCCAGAACCTCCTCTGACATCTGCAGCATGTAGGCCAGAGCTGAGCAGTGGATCTCAGAGAGTTTCTCCTTCGATTTGTTCTCTGACGTCAGGAACTGTTGCATCTGCTGATGTACTGAGTGGTCGTTCATCTCAGTCAGACAGTGGAAGATGTTGATGCTTCTGTCAGGAGAAATGTTATCACTCTGCATCTTCTTCAGGTTGTTGATGATTCTCTGGATGATCTCTGGATTGTTCTCTGTCCGACCCAGCAGGCCTCCTAAGACTCTCTGGTTGGACTCCAGACTGAGGCCGTGAAGGAAGCGAACAAACAGATCCAGATGACCATTTTTACTGGTGAGGGATTTCTTCATGGTTCTCTTCAGGAGGTCATTCAGGGAGAAGGTACCCCATGTGTTCCTATATGTTCCCAAGATGTTGTTGAGTTCTTCTGAGTTCCTCTTGGTGTAACAGTGGAACATGTAGACTGCAGCCAGAAACTCCTGAACGCTCAGATGAACAAAGCAGTAGACTGATTTCTGGAAGATCACACACTCTCTTCTGAAGATCTCAGTACAAACTCCTGAGTACACCGAGGCCTCTGTGACATTAAGACCACACTGCTCCAGGTCTTCTTTGTAGAACATGATGTTTCCTTCCTCCAGATGTTTAAGGGCCAGCCTACCCAGCTTCAGAAGAACGTCCCTGTCAGCCTCCGTCAGCTGCTGTGGACTCGTCTCATGTCCTCCACCGTACTTGTTGTTCTTCCTCTTTGTCTGAACCAGCAGGAAGTGTGAGTACAGGTCCGTCAGGGTCTTGGGCAGCGCTCCTCTCTGGTCTGTGGTCAACATGTGCTCCAGAACTGTAGCACTGATCCAGCAGAAGACTGGGATTTGACACATGATGTGGAGGCTCCTGGACGTCTTGATGTGTGAGATGATTCTGCTGCTCAGCTCCTCATCACTGAATCTCCTCCTGAAGTACTCCTCCTTCTGGGCGTCAGTGAAGCCTTGTACTTCTGTCACCCTGTCAACACATGTAGGAGGGATCTGATTGGCCGCCGCAGGTCGGGAGGTTATCCAGACGAGAGCCGAGGGAAGCAGATTCCCCTGGATGAGGTTTGTCAGCAGCACGTTGACTGATGACCTCTGTGTGACCTCAGACACGACCTCCCTGTGGTTGAAGTCCAGAGAAAGTCTGCTTTCATCCAGGCCGTCAAAGACGATCACAGGTTCACAGACAGCGAGCGTCTCTGCCGTGAGCTTCTGTAATGTTGGATGGAAAACACGGAGCAGCGTGAGAAGACTGTGCTGCTCGTCTCTCACCAGGTTCAGCTCCCTGAACGAAAGCACAACCAGCAGACCCACATCTTGGTTTTCTAAACCCTCTGCCCAGTCCAGAGTGAACTTCTGCACCGAGAAGGTTTTTCCAACGCCAGCGACGCCGCAGGTCAGGACGACTCTGATGCTGCTCTGCTGGTCAGTGAAGGCTTTAAAGATGTCGTGGCACTTGATGGGAGTGTCGTGGAGGCTCTTCCTCTTGGAAGC